>NW_010413809.1:71076-73429 GCF_000710305.1 Buceros rhinoceros silvestris
GTGTGATGTTTTCCCCTCTGAAGCTGCCTCAGCTTGAGGAGTCAAAACCTAGATATTCTTCCAACAAAGCAGAGCCCTTCACTCTCTACTGAGCTGGCCAAAGCTCAGATTTCAGTATCCATCTGGACCCTGACTACTGTAGACTATTTTCCTTTAGCAAAATTATTGTTAATTCTTCTGCATCAGAGAGAGACAAATTATAAAAGAAATTAAAGATTCTTATAAAAAATAAAGATTATTATAAAGAAATATAAAGATTACAAATTATAAAGCTCCTGACCCTTTGGGTAGCAGTAAATAACATAACCTGGCTAAAAACTGAAAACATCAGATACTGAAGATGTGCCAGATCTGAAACACTTCAGACTTTGTGTGTGACAGATACTGCTTATTTGGCAGGGATTCTCTACGGACTTGGTCACAATCCTTACCTGCAGAGGGAAGGTTATTCCCCACTTTAGATCACTCCAATTGCTACACTGGTGGCGCATCTTTGTATGGTAGCTGGAGAACAGCTGCTACTTCCACTTCTCTGTTTCTTGCTCTGCTTCTTGCCACTGCCTTTTTCTGCCAGGTGTGAGGAAGAATGAGATCCTCCCAGGGCAGTAGTTAAATATAAGACATGAAGAAGTACTTGAATTTATTTCTCTTTATTCCTATTTCTCCAAGAGCCCTGGTAGAAAACAAAGCGAGTGAAGCAAATGGGACAATAGGCTTCACAAAGAAGCATTTTGAAAAGAGATTACAGTACAAAAGGTCAGCGTTATCTTGCTTCTCTTTTTTCTCTGAGTTGTGTGAATCTGGCATAATTGTAACAGATTTTTAACAATGTGTTATCTTACCTTAGTTTAACAACCAAACGATTCCTTTCCTTAGGACCCCTTACTGCATGCTCCCAGACAGAGGAGAGGTGCATGGGCTAAACAAACCCTGTTTATATGTGACACTCAAAGTGAATTTACAAGCCTGCTGGAAGACTTAAATGAGCTGTAAGAGCTCCCTGTGTGGCTTGCTGTCTGCTTGTCAAATACGTGTATTTTTAAACTGATCGATGCAAATCTGAGAAAATATGTTTCATCTGCATCTTTACGTCTTGAGGAGTTTTGCTACTCTTTCTCCCTATAACCTAGCAGTACAGCCACATCTCTTATATTGGATTTATTTCTTATTATAGTCATCACTCGTATCATAACCTTGCTGAAGCATTTTTTACCCTGGTTAGTACCAGCATCAATAGATGCTGTCTATTTCCGTGGCCCCAAGGCCTGAGCAGCCAGGAGGACTAAACAAAAAAGCAATGGCAGGAAGAATATCTTACATATCTTCTCACTGTAAATTTATTAAAATGGTACACCTGTGTTTACTGTATCTCTCTCTCTCTCTCTCTCTTTTTTTTTTTTAATTTAAGTACCTCGCTGGAATTAATTGTTCTGGTAAAGAACGAAAAGTGTGACTCTGTACCTCTTGCAGACAGGAAAGTGATGGTTTCAAATTTTAGACTATATTTTCTCCAAATGTATTTTTAGTCACATTTTTGCGGAAAAGCCTGCAAATGTAAGTCAGTGTTCACACACATGCCTGTGACTGTATTTCTGTTTTATAAAGAGTTTATTATTATTTATTAGTATTTCAAAGCTGTAGGCAAAAATATTAACAAAAAGTTATATTTCTATGTCAAGTACATGATATTGTAAACAGAAAACAGGCTGAGCTTTCAAAATACAGATTCCAACTAAGTTTTTTCAAAAGTTGAGAATTTATTCTCCTTTGCCTCTTATTAGAGATGAAATTAATGTGTGAAATTTGACACAATTGGTGTCTGAAGTTGTCATACCATTTTCCCAAACTGGGGTGTTTGGATTTGTATTCTGATGGACTAGTTCTCTAACAAATTAAGAGAATGTCTCCAGGCAGCCTGTCTGAGTTTTTCCACTGTACTTCTGGGGGGTTTTTTTGCGACAATTTGCCGTCTCTGTTAAGATTTATTTAAGAAAAACCCACAGCAGTGGGGCACCCAAGAACAGGTTCTTCCCAGCTCTTTTCCTTTGGATTTAATTCAAATTCAGCTCTGGTTTTATTCCTCTTCCCCTTCCCTGTCAGTCAATCCCCTGTAGAAAAGCAGGCAACCAGGGATGTTAACATGGTAATGTAAACTCAAGATTGCATTGCTCTTGAGACAGAGCAAAGGGAATGAGTGAGAGCTGGGGAAGAAGGTGTTGCAGCAGGGAAGAAATCAGACCAGCCTCCTCTGAATTTTTTTTCCTCCTGGACTGTCTTTGGGCACTATACATGCAGAATCGCGCCCCCCCCCCCCCTTCTTTAACCAGGGGGGAAAAAGAGCTCCAAACGAGCA
>NW_010413809.1:73439-86451 GCF_000710305.1 Buceros rhinoceros silvestris
TTTTTTTCCTCCTGGACTGTTTTTGGGCACTATACATGCAGAATCGCGCCCCCCCCCCCCCTTCTTGAAACAGGGAGAAAAAGTAGGCTAAAACGAGCACACCAGTTGCTATTACCAAACTGAAAGCAGCACATGGTCCTGCCCATCGCCCTCCTGGAGCTTTGGGGTGAAAGTCTCAATGTTCAGTAGTTGAAGCATGATGATAATGGCAATGAGGAATTCACTTCAAGAGGTTTTGTTGTCTAAACCAAAACAAAGCTTGGAAATTATATATAAAACTGGCATTAAAGAGATGTTGATGTTGCAAAGTCTGGAGTTTGGAAATGGAAACACCAAATTTATACACTCATATCTTGATGCAATCTGAACTCTACGATCTTAACTCTGTTCTACTGCATATGTGTGTCAAGTCATGATTTTTACTTTTGCTAACTTGCAAGCTGTGAAAATGAGCAGTGTGAAATTTATAGCATAGTGGTGAGCTGCACAGATAAAGAACTTTCCAGCATAGAAATACTTGTGCTAAATTTGAAACAACGATCCCTTAATTTAAGATATTTTTAGATATGTAACTGAAGATCTAATTTGCAGACTAATTTTCTTCTTAAAGTGGAGATTTTAGAACTTGAGAAGAAAATGCATAATTCAATCAGATCTAAGTCAGTAATAGTTTGGTCTAAGTCTGTTAATGATTTCCAAACTCAGACAAGTAATATTTTCAGACATCTGACTTCTGTAGTGATGGCAGAGTGCTAAATTTATTAAGCACAAGTGAAATTATCACAATATTTTTCAAGAATGCTGAAATAACAATTGAAAAAATTCTCTACTGTATGGCTTGTTAAATAACGATTTTGGGACAAAATATGAAGACAAATAAGAGAAATTAATACAATGCTAAATCAGCTCTTTCCTATTAATCTTACAGAAAATTGTACTGAAAATTTAGCGGGTTTAATGACAAGTAAGGAGTTTTGTTTGTTTCCTTCCGATTCACCACCTTTTTGGCTGGAATTGGTAGCTATTGACCAGCATATAAACAGTGTTTGCAATCGTAGTTCATTTGAGGGGTTTCTATTGCCACCTAGTGGCGACCCACGCCCCCGCCCCGCACACCCGCCGCCTTCCTGCGCGCTACCTGGAGCTCTCAAAAGATTTGCAGCTGTCTGGAGCAAATGAGTCTGTTTACTGACAAGTGAGGGGGTGATGCAAATGATTCAATTTTCTCAGACGTATAAAGAAGAAAGGCGTAAAATTCCTCCTTGTATGGACTGAAACAGTCTTTGAGTAACCAAGATCTCCCCCAGCTCACATAAGTTAAGACCCGTACAGTAACTTAGTAAAGAACGCTACTTAGAAATGGAGAAACTATACAAATATTCTTTTGTTGTTGTTAGAGGTAGATGACATGGGTTTGATGAGATTCTGTCTTGCCTGAGTTTTAATCTTCTGTAGTTCTCTCCGGTTTCTGTCAAATTGATCCATTTTTACCCCTGCAGCAAAAACTGCTTCTACTCTTTATAGAAAGAGAGAGAAGTTCATGTTGGTCTTAATGAGGTATGTTGAGATAAATAGAAAAATGAGGTCTTCAGTTCTCATTTCTTTATCGAAAATGTTAAATATAAGGTAATTTTCTGAGTTTTTAACCTTGCACACTCACACCTGAGAGGTAAAATACAAATGATCAAGTCTCAATACCTCTTACTTATGCCAGTATAAAGTCTGAGGGTTCACTGAAGCCAGTGGAGGTATGCAAGTCAAAATAAAACTAGAATCAAGCCCACAAACTTGAATAAAGTCCAGTTTTTCTTTGTACCTGGTCTCATGTGGATAACACAGTACTGTAACACAGATTATAATACATAAAACCTGCATGTAAGAGCTCCTTGTATCAGACTTTCATTTCTCCATGAAACAGTTTTTCAAAATATACTTCCTTTTTAGTTAAATACTTACCTCTATATAAATTGCTGTATTTTTTTCATTATCAGTATAGGCTAAAAAATAAGATTTTATTTCTCAAAAGTTTTATTTCCATGACAAGTAAAAATTGTAAGCATTAATTTTGCCTCCACTACTTAGACAGAAATGGTGTGTTCTGAGTGATAACTACTCCTCCTTTTAAAATAAACCACAGAGTTTTGTCTTGGCAGACATTCAACTCTAGAAGACTTATCTGCTTGTAAAGTTTTCCTTTGCGTACATAGTCATTCAGTTTGAATACATTTTTAAGGTATGGAGCAAACTACAGAATGGAAAAAAGTGTGAAAGCTTTGATATATATTCTATCTTTATTGTGCATGTACGGAGTTAACTCTCTCTTTCCTGGCGAATGACTCCCCTAGACTTGGTATGTCTTTTCAGAGTCACAAGAACTCCCCATCTGAAACTTAGACTTCCTGCGATCAGAGGCTTTTCTGAATATTTTTAATGTGCAAATTGGCTGGGGAAAGAAGAACTGCTATGAGCCTGATATGGGACTCAGAGACACGCATTAATTTTCCCATTTGGTCAAAGCCTTCCTGTGTAACCTTGGCCAGTTCACTTAGGCTCAGATTTTCAGAGTTATTAAAATACATTAAGAGATAATTCTAAAATACTCTACTGCCTTACCTTTTCACCTATAAAATAACATGCTCCACAGTAGCACTTCTTTTCCCTGTCTTGTGCTTATTTACGGAGAGTATTTAGGAATAGCAAAGTGCTTACCTGGCTTTTGTCTCTGCAAATCCCTCTGAAAGACTGCAAGGTCTTGGAGTTTCGGTCTGTCTTTTCACAAGGGGACCTACCTCAGTTAGGATGAGTAGGCCCCATATTGGGTTTAGACTTTGAGTTGCTGCCATGTTTCAAGCAGTAAAATAAAACAGGAAACCAGTGTGAATGGTCATTCTTCAAACTGTGTGTGGTTTATTCACACTGAGACTTCTAATCACAGAATGAGCAATGACAATGATTGAATCCTGAAGAATGGACGCAGCTGATGGAAGGGACAGTACACTGTGGCAAGTATATCAAGGCTACCTGTCAATCCTGCATCCATGCTTGCTTGTCAACTCCAGGACAGGAACTAAGATGGTGTTCCTGGGAACAGCAGCATCTCCAGTAATTCCAGATAGAAAGTAGAGCCAGTAAGAACCACACCAGTGGCTTGAAATTCTCACTTTCTTACTTATATGCAGATGATCTGTCTACCTAGATATGCATGCATATATGCATATGTATATATGTACACAAACATTTGAAGGAGAAAAAAGTTGTCCAAATTCCCAGTTCACAGGGCAAATTTTCAATGTTCTTTGCATTATTTCTTGAAGTATTTTGAAGTTCATCATTCCTATAGACTTTAGTAAGCAAATAAATTTAAAACTAGATATTGTTTTCAGTTATTCTCTCTAGAGATATTTTTCAGCTAGATGCCCTGCCTGTGCTAACGCAACAACTTTGAAGTACACTTTGAGTGATTTATTTATACCATATTCCATGTTGCGTATTGTGGGTTTTTTAGCTGAGTGAAATTAAACTCTAGGGGTTTTTTTTAAATTTCTTTTTTTTAAGAGGAAACACAGCTTCCAAATGCGAGGGTTTATTCTCAAATAACATAAGAAAAAAACCCTATCAGGTCATATGTTTAAACTCATCTGTTATGTTTCAGTATGATGAAGAGTACAATTTCAGGAGTGGTAGTAGCCAACTGCATAATTTGCCTAGTTAAAGGCAAGAGCTAATGGAAATTTGAAGTTGTCTTTACAGCTCGGTAATATGTTAAGTTTCCCGAGTACTCTGTGCTTAGGTGCACAGGTTAAGCTGTGGTTTACAGGGTTAGGCGCCTGTGCCAGGTAGCTGGGGTAGTGCTCCCACCGTGCAGTCACACTCCAGCCAAATGTAAACTTTCCCAGTGCAAGCATTGGAGTGGCTGTGTTTGAGCTACAGAAGCCTAGGAAAAATTTGTGTAAGGACATAACATAGAAAAAACCTGACAGCTAATTGATAGGGTGAGAAGGTCACAGGGAACTGCTTGTCAGTTGGAAGTCTGAGATTGTAAATATCTTTCTGAAATGTTATGGCGTTTCTACGGCTGCAGTGAGTGAGCAAAAAAAGAGAATGAGGCATGTGGGAAAAGACTGAAACAGTTGAGGTACAGAGAAGTAAGTGCTTCTAGTTG
Organism: Buceros rhinoceros silvestris; assembly: GCF_000710305.1. Classification (NCBI taxonomy): domain Eukaryota; kingdom Metazoa; phylum Chordata; class Aves; order Bucerotiformes; family Bucerotidae; genus Buceros; species Buceros rhinoceros. The sequence goes on from NW_010413809.1 coordinate 77,602, forward strand.
CTCTCCAATGGGCTCAGTGACTAATGATGTTTTTTTCTGAACCTCCGGGTTGCCAGGGATATAGATGCTCACCACAGCAGCCCTCTGGGGTGAACTTCAGGCGAGTTCAGGAGCTGTGCCTCTCTGCACAGCAAGTTGACTTGGTCCCATTCGGATTCTCACCAGAAAACTCCTGGTACTGCAACTAGTTTGATATTGGGTGCCACAAAGATTTTCTTAATGACTTAGGATATTTTTGAAAATAGGAAGGATTATTCTATTTAACAAAACTAGACATGGTGCTAGAATTTCACTTCTCTTCTACGCTTCTGGAGGTGTAAAACCAGTACTACAAAAGCTCCTGAATTGTCTGTATTACCAGCTGGCAGTGAGCAATTTACCTCCTACATAGCTCTGAGCAGCACAGTCTTACTGCAGTTCATCTGGGTTTAGCACATTTGAGTGCTCAGGTAGATGGGTAGGTACGTCCCTGGCTTGAATGCATCTCCTCCACATGGGATATCCCCTGCTCTAACAGTGTATCAAGAGGAAGATGAAGATGTGTTGCCTGCTCATTGTCCTTGCCAAGACCCAGAGACCGGACAAAAGAATCAGGCTTTGGGCTTCTACCTTCACATCTTCTCTCTGTACTAATGTAGTAGCACGTAAGGTCTCCCATTCAGCAAAGCATGTGATTCAAGTGAGTAGGTACATGGGCAGTCCCTTTCGTCCTCAGTGAGGCACAGCATGTGTTTAAATCCTATTAAAGCCTGTTGGACTTAAACTCATACTTAAAGTCTGGTGGAGCTGAAAGGCAGACATGGAAAATCAATTTGAAGAAACAAAATTCTGCCTGTTAGTTTAACAAAGGGCTGACTGCACACATACTGTGTGTGGATTTTAGCTGCACTATTTTACTTATAAAAATGTCCCAATACTGACAGACAACATCTATTACAGAAGATTGCCATGCTTTGCAGGAAGATTAGGATTTAATTAGATCTTAATTTTCTTCATTGCCCAGCAGATTCACAAAAGTGCCATGCTGGGCACTAGCACATGTTTTTTCTCCCACAAATTTTGGGCCCAGTACAAGTATTTGACAGAAAGAGAGAAACATCAGTCTGCTCTGAAGATAGTTTGCATTTAGAATAGGTATTTTCTGGAAACTCTTCCTCCAGGTAAATTAACTTTCCTAAAAAAATCCCCTCTAGTACTAAATTTGAGATGGAAAATGAAGTGCAATCCCAGGTTCAAGGAAAAGGTGTTCTTTTTTTAAAAAAAAATTCTTAATTCAAAAATAAAAACAAAACAAAGCAAGAAACAAATAATAATAATAATAAAACAAACCCAAACTATGAAAAGCCTCTCAGACCGACACCACCACTTATTTTCCACTTGTTCTAGAACCCTCTCTGAGAACAGCAAGTCATACTGGTGAAGCGGGGGGGAAAAAGAGACATGAGTGCTATTAGGCATCTTGGGTACTGTGCTGCTTTGCTCTTTGACGGCACACAGTTCATTTCCTGGCCTCTGGGGAGAGAGCAGGGAAAGAAAAAAAAAAAAGGAAGAAAACAACACTTAATGCTAAGGAACAAACACGGAGTTCAACTTGAAATATAGGGAACATAGTCTTTCAAATGTTGTAGCTGGATTTAGCATCGGAGTTCATGAGATCCACATGTCCCATCCTTTTTTTCTACAGATCCCAGAGGGGAAAAAAATATTTATTATGATAGCCCGTAAGTAAAAAAAAAATGTCTGTTCATCAATTTCCCCCCCTTTTTTAAGAGATAACCACTGACTCTACCCCTATGTTATCTTTATCCTGAGGCAGAAAATTTATCATAATTTATTCTGGTATATTCTAAATTTACCATGTTGATTACCACTGTATAAACAATGTCTGGCAATTGCCTCAGCCAAAGAATGGAGGCTGGTGCTGATTTGGAGTAGAGATCTGCGGAAGAGCTTCAATTTACTGAAGTGGCTGCAATATCAGTACAAACTCCAGAGATAGATAGCTAAGGATATGCTGGTTTTAAAAGGAAAAAAAAAAATTAAGGGTTCTTCTCCTATGTAATGCTAATGAGCCACTTACTGAAATGTATCTGTTTGGAGAAGGAATTCCAAATGACACAAGGTTAAAAAACATTAGAAAGTGGTCTGCAAGTACAGCCAACTGGAGGCTCTCATGGAAAAGCTGCTCTTCAGGCTTCTTAGGGATCAGTGGGTAAGGGTGTAGAAAATCTTTCTGTAATTACTGCGTACAAATATAAGTAACACGAAGGCATCCTCATAAGGTTGGAGTAAACTCAGTCCTAATTTTGGGGACTACAAAGGATTTAAAAGGAGGACAAAAAAAAAGTGATGAGGAGTGCCTTAACTGGAGATGAATTTTTATTTACAAGGGAAAAAAAGAAAGAATTGTTTGATTTATTTGCCAAATTACATATTTACTGAAAAATGGCTGAGATCCCATACAAGCAAGCAGACGGAGCAAATCTTGTGTCTGTTCCCTCATGCAATTTCATAGTGGCTTCTTTCTTCACATCTCTTCAATCATAATTCTAATTTACACAGCAAATTCTGAAATTAAAGTCTAAATTTATGAACAAAATCTATAAGTAACATGATGAATTCTTTTATAAAATAGAATATTCAAGATTTAATTTCTTTTTATCTGTCTTGATATCTTGTTTGTCTGTTGTCCTGTGCAGCATAGTTATTCCAGAACACCACTTCTTCTGCATTAAAACTGTGGGTGAACCACGTCTGTCTTTAATGAGGCTGGAAAGCCTAATTGACTTCCCTGGCCAACATTTCCCTCTGGTCTTTTTTCTTTCTGTGAGACATAGCCAGACAAGGTCATCATCATGGCTTGGCTTCGTGAACGAAGATCTGGGAAGGGCTTTTCCCACACTCACTGCAAGCGATGAGTGCACCCTTCGGACCTGCGCGGTGGATTTTTTAGGTGAGGAACCAGCGTGTGCGGAACTGGGTCCACCCTTTACACCTGAGGTTCATCTGCCAGGGCCTAGCGAGCTTGGACGGTGACAGCGAAGTCCTCAGGTCGTAGGTTTGGTTAGAGTGTCCTTCTCTTAGATGGAGCCTTACAGGGCTAAACGAGCTCCATCTGCCCGGGTTTGGAGTCAGAGTTGTCCTTCTCCTAGGATGGTGCCCGAAGGCTAGTGAGCCCATCCTGCCCGTGGACACACTTTGTCTGACCCTTCAGCTGAGACCTGTCTGGCTTGGGAGACCCCAGTGGAGGCACGTGCCACCACCAGCAGAGCTCTCAACCTCACAAGGGCACGCAAGCTCCTTCCCCACGGCAAGGGGTTGCCTGTGAAAGAGTCGCTGCTCTACCTCCGGACATCACAGACCCGGGCACGGGGCAGCCGGAGCCTGCCAAGAACAGGAGTCCTGGAGGGTGCCAGACAAGGTACAATGTATATGTATTGGTTTTATTAATTAAAAGTTAAAAAAGCACTAATTACAATATTTGATGTCTTATTCCTGGTTCAATTATGTGTTTTCTGTTGTAAAAACAAAACACCAACTTGCCATTTCGGAGCTCAAGCTTGTGCATTAGTTGATTAAAATGAAAAATTAACTCCTCCTATGTGTGTAGTGTGCAGATCTACGTGAATATGAGAAGTTTTGGGCAAGAAGTGTGTGTACATGGCTAGCGAATGCATTTTTGGAGTCATCTTGGAAAGTCTGACTCTAATATTCCATGGTTTTGTTTAGAAATTTTTTATCTTTGCTTAAGAGTGTTAAGGAAATCCAGACATGAGCTATGTTTCTGATTTTCTGAGCTAAGCCACAAAGATAATTGTAAATTGTTTTCCTCCAGCTTGGCCCTTCTTACTGATTCTGCTGTACTCTGCTCTTCTTCTTCCCCTGCAGATGATGCTTAAATTTAGTATCAAGTATGATTCGTCATTAAACAACAGCAAAGGAAATGGATGAGGTTATTTACAGTGATACCAATAAATGCGCTTTCCTCTGTTTTCAAAGACATAGTGCATCCTAAGGGGAGTGAGGGTGTTAAATGTAACTTCTACACAAGCGATGCAGTGTCAGAAAATTGTGTTTGCTCTTAGACCGCAATTGCCCTGAAGCTCTTGAATAACTTCAATTACTTGAATTACATCAGTAGCTTCCTAATCTCATGACACTGGTTGCTTTGTGGATCAAACTGGATTGAACAAAGTCTTATGCGACTAAGTAGTAGAATGTGTTTTTCATGTCTCCAGCACTCAGTTCCGTCCTTTCAGCCTCATTCATGCCTGATTCGTGCTATGCACAGATAAACGGCACAGTGTATCTTCGAAATAAGAACAACAGGAAAACTCAGGGAACTTTGTATAAATAAATAAATAAAATAAAATTCAGCTCAATTCCAAAGCATCTTTTGTGGCTGTTACCATATGAGTAGCAAACTCACAGGTTTGACCCAGCTAACTGCAGGAGCATGTGCTGATCCTTGAGCATGTCACCTCACCTGTAACATTACATGCTTGAAGGGAAGCACTCTGCTTCAATGCTTTGCTTTCTTGGGCTAGATAAAGTATGGTGGCTTTCCACTTTAAGCCCAAAGAAAGTTGTTAATTTTGGGTTGTGTTCTGATATGGATGGATCACTAAGCACGACACTGCAGTAGTATGAAATCTGATTATTTTCTTTTTTTCTAGTACCTGACAACCAGGAAATGAGATTATTGTAAGAAGGATTGGATTTATGTGTTTTTCTGTCTTTGGGTTATTTGCTGGTGTGCTGAAAGAAAGCTATAAAACTGTATAATTGTGATCCACCTCCAGCCTCCCACTTCCTCTGCACCAGCAGTGAGTGACTCCACAGCCATGTAACACAGATTTAAACATCTTCATGTGCAGCAGGACAGAAGAAATTTGGGACAGCCAAAGGCAGCTGCAGGAGGTGGTCAATAATCAGTCTGTGAAACATTCTGTGCCAGCTTTGCCAAAGTCTGTGCAGCAACAGTACTGACCATGATCTTTAGTCTGTGTGTTTGAAGCAAAGGTATCTTCATCAAGCCGAATAAAAATTAAAGTATCTTTACTTAAAGTGGCAATATACTGCACTAAGCAGGTTTTCTGTAAAGCCAGCAGTTGCTGTGAAGAATCGTCCTGTCAGTCTTTTCTCTGTTTTGTTCTGAGTGGTTTCTTTATACGGTCTCAAATATCCACTTCTTATAATGCTAAGTACATGTTTATAGGAATTCATTTTGAGGGAGCAATTTGAAATCCTAGATTTCTCTTAATGTCATCGCAATCTTCTGGGGCTTGAAGACAGAGACATTTGCTCCTGCTTCTGAATAATATGCTCTTTGAATATTGTATTTGGAGTAACCAAGGAAAAGTAAAATACCCTTTTCTAAATAGTTCGAATGGCTTCTTGACTGGAAATCAGAGACTGATTCTTTGTTAATGTGTTCTTTAAAGCCCGGTATTGTGAAATACGGTATTTTATTGGAGAGTTCTTAACAAACACATTGTCAAGAAAATAAGCTGTGCTAATTCTTTTTGTGGCACAGTAGTTTCTTCCGTGGCTTTAGCAGCTAAGCTGTGTTATCCATACATGGATCTGGAAAGCAGATTGCGATCATTCAGAATGTATGGTTAAAACAATAGGGTAAAAAACCATGCAGGTATTTCCATTCCATTTAATGTAAACTCATGTTCCTAGTAATGCCGTTAAGAAAAGGTTGAAGTTCTTTCACAAAATATTATCTAGCCTAAAAATACATGTAACATTTATTATAATTTAATAATTAATCATAAAAATGGGCTAGCCTTCACACAAGAGAATCTCTTTTTCTCTTCCCAGGCTGTAAGCTAGTAGACAGGCTGACACGCTAGAGAAAAGGGGTACACTAGTAAATTTAAGTCATAACATCGAAATAGACCCACTGCTTTTGATAGAACTATGCAATAACTTGTTAGAGGCACAGAGACTACATCGGAGACTTTGACTGCCATGGACCCTCACGGTGTTGAATGAGATGCAAGTGGTGATCACTGCTGCAGGACAGCGAGTGGTTTCATGCAGTCTTGGTCATGCTGCTTTGCATGCATTGCTGTTGGAGTTTAGGTGAGTTCTTTGGAGTCAACTTCTCATGCAGATTCACGGTCACCTTTGAAGGATGGCACTGACCCCTCCGGGGAATGCCCCAGCCAACATCTCAGCCTTGTGATAATGTATTGGAGAAAAAGGCTCAATGAATAACTGAAGCCACAGTTCAGTGAAAAGTACTGTGTGTGCCAGAATATTTGTTGAATGAAATACACTTGATGAATGAAATACACTGCAGAACTTGATGTTACATAAAGAACTCCTTAACATGTTGCTCAACTTGGGAGTCAAATGGATGTTCAAAGAATAGGTTTCTTTCTGCATGTAGAGTACCAGCCATCATGATCCGATGCAGGTAGTGAAAATGGTGGAGATTCTAATTCCAGCATTTTGGGGAAGAAATTATTACCAGAAGCAGTGAATGTCATCTCTGTTTGTAACTAGATTTATGAAATCAAGAGCTGAGAGAAAGATGTCTCCTGGGAGACAGTTTTACCACATTCTAAAAAGGTATGGAGTTGATTTGGGCATCCAAATACTACTCTGGGTATTGCTAGTACAAATGAAGTGGGGGGAAACCTGAAGATACCATAAATAGAATTGGCAGTCAAACAGCCTGCATTTCCTGTGAAAATTGCTCTTTGTGTGAAAGCTGAAGTTTTCCCACACCTGCTTTGCATTGCTGACTCGTTTTCTTGGAAGTTTTTCTTTAAATTTGGTCACTGAAGTTTAGGCAGCTGAACCTCTCAACTGACTTGCCAGGGCAGACACAGACTCTTGAAGTTAGGAGTTAGGTTTCCTAGAATAACATCACAGTCTCTTTTAGTTTTATCCATATATTGCAAGCTGTTTCCTCTACAATGAGCCTAAAGATAAAAAAAGGAATTATCTCAGTCTATTTATATTTTCAGCATTTAATTTAAACAAGATACTAGGATGTCTCTGTATTTAAAGTAAACTCTTGTTGCTTTGACACCGCAAAAAATGATGCTGTAAATTAACTGGATCTTTTCCAGCTCTACCTTTATTGGCCTAGAACCAGATTTTAATGTTACTATTGGGACTCCATTTTCAAAGTAATAAACAATTAACCAGTAGCACTGTGGCGGTGAGGAAATTTTTTTACTCTAAGTCTTCGGCTGGCTCAGGTTTCTGTTTCCAGTGATTTTACAAGCAAACATTAAAATCTTTTTATTCATTACTCAGATGACTTGCAATCAAAATAGGGCAGGAAAAGTTCAGTATCATAATTTTATACAAGAAATTAACTTTTATTAATGATTTAATTTGGGGATTCTCTGTTAATTATGCAGAACCAGACTTTTTTAACTCAATGGTCTCTATTTTAATTATACTTTCTATTGATGGGAATATAAGACTGAGGCTACATACTGTGCAAAGTCTCACTAAACTGTAAGATGTTTTAGTTTGATTGCAGGCTGCGTAACTATGGCCTGCAATAGTCATGAAGCAAATAATGTAATAGTGAATGAGAAGAAAATTTTGAAGAATGTTTTGTTGGGAGTATTCAGTTCTGACTTTCACACTCTTATAGACATGGATTAGGAAAACATGTGAAAAGCTGTACCTGACTCAGCAGAGCTCACTAACACGGCTGCTTTCAGATATGCTCCCCTAGTTACAGTGTTTACGTAAATATTCAAGTTATTTTATTTCCTGCTCTCACCCTTACTCTTGATCCAGTGCCATGAAATTCTAGCAAGCTCATTCTTGCACAGCTGTGATAAAGTGATGAATGTCCTTGTAAGCTGAGATCAAGACTGTCCCACAGGTAAAAATTATGTAAAATAATCCAGGAAGTCACTTCCCTCCCTACTTCTAAGTAAGCTTTTTCAGTGCTGCTTTTCTAGACAATTTCCCAAAGCATCCGAGTGTAATGTCACAATTTAAATCCTTGTGCAGCTGATGTTCTTTCCACAGACTTTAAAGAGTTTTGGATCAGGCCCTAAGTAAATAATGAGAATTTCTTCCACCTCAATTTATGTCTAATTGCCAAAGTAAGCAGTTATGCCTTTCATCTTTATTCTTTATTTTTTTTCTCATTTGTTATTTTAAGGATGTAGTAATATATACAGTATCTATATACACAGAGTGCAAAATATGTGTGTATATATATGTACTACCTGAAGTCCGGTGGACTGTCTTGATGAAGGGATGAATACATCACTGTAAGAAACTCTTTAGAGTTCATCCAGAAAACATAACTGCTCATTATTTTGTAGCCTGGATTCAGTCAGAGGTATATTTAATAGTAATTTTAATTTTCTTTTTTACCGGTGCAAACCATAATAAATGGTTCGGAAAAGATATATATTCAGAGAGAAAAAAAAGCACCCTCTGTTAATATCGAGCTTGCTGCTTAAGTCTGCAAAAATCAGGAAATGTTAATATATGTTCAATAACAAGTTAAATAATAAAGCCAATTATAGAATCTACTGACCAATGCAAAGCTGTTCCCAGCTGTACAATTTTCTAGTGCTCAGTCCCAAAACTAAGTCCTCTTAAATCCATTCCTGTGCATGTGTGCATTTACGTGAGGGCCTTTCAGTACAAAATCACATAACACTAGAGATATTGGCTTTTCCCTTCCAGTTTCCAAATTAACTGTTGTCTGTAAATTATATCGTCACTGGCATGCTCTCTGTGAGATGGTTTTACTATGACACGAAGTGCCATCATACTGTACATTCTGTCACACACTAGCTTTCATTTTCATTTCTGAGTAGAAGGATAAATATTGCCTTTGGAAAGAGT
>NW_010413809.1:86562-87437 GCF_000710305.1 Buceros rhinoceros silvestris
GAGCCAGAGATTGCTGTGGCTGTTGTGCCCTAACAAAGCATCCTGTGAGACATTAGCCTGGATGCACCCCACTGTCCCATAGGGATGGAAATAAAGTCTCTCATTTGAAGTAACCTTAAGTGACGTAAGGTTACCTTAACTTAACCTTAGTTCTGCTAACTTTGAGTCTCACAACTGATAGAAAGGCATTTCCAGAGGAGAATTCTAATTCTGATTCTAGGTGCCTCTCCCCACTGCTGGTGGAGAGGATAACAGATACCTCAGTGCCTTTGGTTAAGTGATGTTTCGGCATGGTGGGTGTTACTGGAGTTTTATGATACTGATACCAATAATGATTTCAGGAAAAAATTGGTATCTAGCCATCATCTATGTAAATTACTGAGGCCAAGGGACAAATACGAGAATTAGAAGAGGGAGTGTTAAGCTGGTATATAAAAAGTATATAGATCCATTAGCTGTAACTTTCTTCCATTTCTGTACTGAGTTTACTTTTGAAATAAATTAAGACCACTTCTTAACCTTTTTCCTTCTTTAAATGACATGCCAGAGTAGTACATGATGCTTTTTTTCAGAATGGCTTTTTTCCCCCCAATTTGTACATATATTTTTAACACATTTTGTTGAGAACTGTCACATATGTGTTTTCCTATTTCTAGCAAAGCAAAGAAGAATAAGGACTGGAAAAGCTATGGGCCAGAAGACATGGAGAAATGATCGTGGGACTATGCTCTTTGGATTTGAACAATGGATCTTTGGAAGAGGAAGAGCAGGGAAGGGGGAATGCTGAAAAATGTGCCAGCTCCCTAGAAAGTAGGAAGGACTGGAACATAAGAGCATGTAATATTGCAGCTCCTGCAAATGTAATAAACAGATAA
>NW_010413810.1:0-343 GCF_000710305.1 Buceros rhinoceros silvestris
TCCGTCTCCCCGCAGGACTGCCAGTTTGCCCTGGGGGGCAAGGGCCAGAGCCCAGACCTGCAGGTGAGGGGCTAGTGCCTTGGCCCAGCAGCTCGGGCCGCATGTCCACCTGCTCCACCAGTCTCCCACCCCCCCAGGGACACAGGGGCATCCTCAGGGTCCAGGTCCCCCTCCCTTGGGGGTCTCTCAGGGGGGTGTCTGAGCCCTGTCTCCCGCCCAGCAGATGCTGGCCGTGTACTCCCTGCTGCCCTTCGACAACCAGGATGGCGGCGTGTGGAAGCAGGGGTTTGACATCACCTACGAGCCCAATGCGTGGCAACCTGAGCCGCTGCAGGGCGTCGTG
>NW_010413810.1:449-774 GCF_000710305.1 Buceros rhinoceros silvestris
GACATCACCTACGAGCCCAATGAGTGGGACGCTGAGCCGCTGCAGGTGTTCGTGGTGCCGCACTCCCACAACGACCCAGGTGAGCAGCCAGTGAGGGAGGGCAGGGGAAGGGAAGGGCCAGCACCCCTGTACTGCCCGTGGGGAAGGGCTGGGCCCCGTGCAGTGACCCCTGCCCCGTGCTGGCAGGCTGGATCAAGACCTTCGACAAGTACTACTACGACCAGACGCAGCACATCCTCAACAGCATGGTGCTGAAGATGCAGGAGGACCCACGCCGGCGCTTCATCTGGTCCGAGATCTCATTCTTTTCCAAGCGGTGGGACAA
>NW_010413810.1:912-1559 GCF_000710305.1 Buceros rhinoceros silvestris
TGGGACAACATCAGTGCCCAGAAGCGGGCGGTGGTGCGGAGGTAGGGCCGCCCACCAGGTCCCACTGCCCGCTGGGTCCCTGCACAGAGCAGGCTGCGAGCACGGGGCGTGAGGGAAGGGCTCCGGGGAGATGAAGGCTGCCCTTGCTGCAGGTGCAGTGGCCGTGGGCTCTACACTGCTCAGCGCGGGGTGTCCTGGCACTGCCAGCAGCCTCAGTGACACCACGGTGGCGTGGAGTGAGAGACAGGGTGCTGCCAGCACCGGGGTCTCTGCAGCGGGTCCTCGAGGGGCCAGAGGACACTGGTCTCACCCTGCGCTGCTCCCTGTGCTCCTGGAGCTGGGAACTCCCTCTCGTCACTGTAGTTCCAAGCATGCGAGAGCTGCCGCAGAGCCAGAGCCGTGCCAGCACCTTGCAAGGCCCAGGGTACCCTCAGGGGGTGGGAGACCTGGAGAGCAGGACTTTGCAGTGGCGAAGGGCCCCTCGTCAGCCCCTCTGCCCTGGGAGGGCTGTGGGCGGAGGACAGAGGGGACGTGGGCTGCAGGACACAGCGGTGTGGGCTCCAGTGGGGCTGTGGTGCTGTGGAGGGATGTTTCCTGTGTGGGGACAGCGAGGGCACGGCTGCAGGTGGGACCTGGATGGCTCGGAG
>NW_010413810.1:1894-2333 GCF_000710305.1 Buceros rhinoceros silvestris
GCGCTGGCGGGTGCCCCTGCCCTGGCAGCAGCCTCCTCACGGGGGTGCTGACGGGTCTCTGTGCCCCAGGCGTGACACCCCGGTCGGGCTGGGCTGTCGACCCCTTCGGGCACAGCTCCACCATGCCCTACCTGCTGAAGCGCTCCAACCTGACGGGCATGCTCATCCAGCGCGTCCACTATGCCATCAAGAAGCACTTTGCGGCCACGCAGAACCTGGAGTTCATGTGGAGACAGGCGTGGGGTGAGGGGCTGCTGGGAGGTGGCCACGGAACGGGGCTCTGCCGGGACGGGGGGCAGCAGGGAGCAGACACCGACTGCTTTTGTGTGCAGACAGCGAGCTGAGAGCTGGGAGGTGACATCATGGAATCGTTGAACGGTTTGGGCTGGAAGGGACCTGAGAGATGGTCTAGCTCCACCCTGCTGTGGGCAGGGACACA
>NW_010413810.1:2460-2788 GCF_000710305.1 Buceros rhinoceros silvestris
CCCCCCCCGGCTGGGGCCAGGCACCCCTGCCACTAGAGCAGGTCACTCAGAGCTCTCTCCAGCCTGGCCCTGAACACTTCAGGGATGGGACATCCACCACCTCTCTGTTCAGCCTGGGCCAGTGTCTCACCACCCTCATGGTGGAGAATTTCTTCCTCACATCTGCTCTAAATCTCCCTCTTCCATTTTTAAACTGTTACCCCTCATCCTGTCACCACACTCGCTGATAAAGGTCCCTCCCCAGCCTGCCCTTGAAGCACTGACAGGCTGCACTAAGGTCTCCCCGCAGCCTTCTCTGCTCCAGGCTGAACCCCCCCAGCTCTCTCCC
>NW_010413810.1:3151-3546 GCF_000710305.1 Buceros rhinoceros silvestris
TCTCTGCGTGTCGTGTTTTTACCCGTGTGGGACAGCCACAGGGTGACTCCTCGGCCATGCCCAGCATGCTGGGGGGGAGCTGCTGTGCCAGGTCTGCTCTGCCCCTGCAGCAATCCCTGTGCCCGTGGGCCCACCTGCTTGGGGACAGGCAAAGGAGAGCCAATGCCGGGGCTCATCTGTCCTTGTCCCCACAGATCCAGACGCCAGCACCGACATCTTCTGCCACATGATGCCCTTCTACAGCTATGACGTGCCCCACACCTGTGGGCCGGACCCCAAGATCTGCTGCCAGTTTGACTTCAAGCGCTTGCCGGGCGGCCGCATCAACTGCCCCTGGAAGGCGCCCCCCCGAGCCATCACCGACGCCAACGTGGCCGAGCGGTGAGTGCGGCAGG
>NW_010413811.1:0-322 GCF_000710305.1 Buceros rhinoceros silvestris
CTGCCCCTGGTGAGCGAGTGCCTCGTAATGGGACGGGACGGGATGGGATGGGATGGAATGGAGGTTCTGCCACCTTCCCTTCATCCCCCTTATCCCGCCCAGGAGGAGAGCACGAAGGGCCCGGGGAGGAGGAAGAAGAAGGTGAAGGTGAGGAAGAAAGACTCGGGGCAGCCAAGCCCAGCCGAGGAGCCCGAGGGACCCGGAGGAGGGGGTGACAGCCGAGCTGGCGCTGCCAGGGGGCTGCTGCCTCCCAACAGGGTAGGGCAGGAGGAGCCTGCACCCACCGGGACGGCCACCCCCCACCCAGGCGAGAGGGCGCTGG
>NW_010413811.1:468-1049 GCF_000710305.1 Buceros rhinoceros silvestris
GCACCAGGTCCTCCAGAGACATCCTACAGGGTGGTTTTGGGACCCGGCAAAGAGGCAGTATGCTGGACCACTGGTGCCTGCTACCTCTGTTAGCTTCGCTTGCAGATCAGCTGAGCAGGGTGCTGAGAGTCTGGCTGGGGAAGAGGAGAGACATCTCTGAGCATCTTTGCAGGGGCTGATGCCTGGAAGTGATGCAGGACTGTAGATCTGCCTGCAGCAGCAGTCCTCTCAGCTGGTTTGGTGACAAATGCATCCTTGTCCAGATGTGGTGCCTGAAATCTCATATTTCTCCATCCAGCACAGGGCACGAAAAAGAAAAAGAAGAAGAAAATCAAGAATAAAATCAAGTCTCAGGAACCTGCCTTGAAGCAGCAGCACGAGGAAGTCTCAAGCACATTTGGTTGGTGTTTACCGGGACAGATTTTGCTGAAAAGCTTCGGGGAGGGTCTGGCCTGCTGGCAGCAGGGCGTGAGCTGAGCAGAAGCTTTTGGGCATGGGATGCTTGGTGTGCGGACATGGGCACAAGCAAATGCTGCTGTAGGGCAAGGTGGAGGCTGCTGGGGAGGCAGGTGCTGCTGCCT
>NW_010413811.1:1133-1941 GCF_000710305.1 Buceros rhinoceros silvestris
GCAAGGGGGGGGCGGCTGGGGAGGCAGGTGCTGCTGCCTCTGCCTGCGGGTGGGATGTGGGGGGGCCGTGCGAGTGCTCTCACTCAACCCTCCCTCAGAGCAGGCTGTCGGGCTGGGCCCCAGAGCTGGCCCCTGTGTTAGTGCCTGGTTGCTTCTCTTCCTCCCAGACTTGTACCGCCGGGCAATGCTGGCTCTGAAGATGAGGCAGGAGCAGAGGAAGCAGCAGTCCGCCATCGTCCCCTGAGCAGGAAGGCACGTCCTGGGGATGTGTGGTCCCCGCAGACCCCAGACTGCAGAGGCAGTGGGACCCACACTCATGCAGGGCTTCTGTGATGCTTGGCCAGGGCAGTGCTGGGCAACGGGTCCTGGGGCATGAACAGCATCATTGTCCTCTGCATGGCTTGAAATCCAAGGATCCGCAGGAGCGAGCCAAAAGCCCCTTTGTAAGATGTCTCTCCGGCAGCTGGGCTGCAAACCCGTCGGAAAAGGGAGCCACCGGCCACTTGCCCAACCCTGTGTTAGTATTCTGTGGAAGGCTCGGTCTGAACCCAGCCAAGCCTGTTGAAGAGAGGAAGATCGGAGCAAATATCCCGGGGAGAAGGCTGTTTCTTGACCTGACCTATGCCCAGGGAAAGCTGTCTTCCACAGGTCAAGGGCTGACTCAGATCCTCACTCCGTTCCCGGCTGCTGCCTGGGCAAGTCTCATTTCCTGCTGCTGAATGCAGGAGGGCGGTCACGGATGGTCTCCCGAAGAGCTTCACCTGGCCCCCCGCCACATCTGGCAGGGCCGGTGGGAGCCCCCTCACAA
>NW_010413811.1:2010-6135 GCF_000710305.1 Buceros rhinoceros silvestris
AAGAGCTTCACCTGGCCCCCAGCCACATCTGGCAGGTCTGGTGGGAGCCCCCTCACACGGTGGAGGAGGGTGATTCCCATGCCATCTGTGCAGCCTTGCAGCCCGGTGACGAAGCTTTAGTTCAACGGCAGCTGGTGGTGGAGGTTGCTGGAGGCTCCTTTCCCAGGTTTGTTTCTCCTGATCCTGCCACCCTCCCTGGAGGCACAGCATGACCTGCAGGTGACACAAAATCCTCCCATGCCACTGAAAGCCTGGCACCCTGCAGCCTCGGGCAATCCCTGGTCTGTGCTCAGCTCAGCTCTGAGAAAACCAGCAGCACCCGCATCCCAACACAACCTGTCTGCAAATGCACACTGTGTCTGGCCGAGCTGCGCTGTCGTGGGGACTGGGATGTGCTGGAGGGCTCGTGGTGTCCTGCTCTGGCCTGGTGCATGTGCAGGGAAACCTCCTGCCAGCCTTGGAAACACCTGACATGAAGCCAGGAGTGCAGTAGTTTTTTCCTTCACGGCATTAAGACCTGAGCTGTGCTCAGCAGCAGAGCATGGGTCACCTCTGCTCCCGACATTACTGATTAACAGGCAATGCCTTCGCAGTCCAGGGCAGGAAAAATCACCAAAGCCCTTCCCTCAGAGGGGCTGAAAAGGGAAAAGAAGAGAAACTGTGGCTGCCCTGCCTTGCCAGCCTGTGTAAAATTCTGTCTGACTCTGCCAGATTCACTTGTCAGTGACTATAGGGATTAATTGTAAATAAATTGTAAATAACAAGAGCACAAATTAATACTGGCCTGTAAATACAGCACTGTCAGTAAACCCCTGTCTCTGTCTGATGGAGACCCCTCTGATGCCACTGCTGTGGGCAAAGTGGGAGGGCAAAACGGGCACCCGTGCCCGTGGCAGAGCTCCTTCTCCTGGGGGGGTCGCGGCCGTGTATGTCCCCGTGGGGGCTGGCCCAGGCTTCCCACCAGCCTCCTTCTGCTGGGGCCACGGGGAGAGAAATGTCAATAGTTTATCCCCTCTTCTTGCACGCCCACCAGGTCTGGGAGGAGGCTGGGTCCTCCAAAACAGCCAGCAGCCCAAACCAGCTCGTGGCCATGCTGGGGCTGAGCCTCACTCACCAGGGCTCCGAAATCGTGTGGGGAGTGGGAGCTCAGTGGGTTTGGGAGCGTCTGGCACAGCACAACCAGCAGCCAGATCTCTCTGGTACTGCCTGCAGCTCCTTGGCACAGACACTGGCAGCCACGCAGGGACACAGCGTACCCTGTGTGACACTTAAAGCCAGGGAAGACAGACAGTGAGACACGTCCAAATGCAGAACTGGCCCAGCTGGTGCTGCTGGGCAGAACGAAACTTCTCCCGGGAGCCAGCTTCAAGAAACCGGTCAGGTTAATCTGACACACTTTCCCCTAACCTAACCAGCTCCAGTGAGCGGTGCGGACACGCAGTTCAAATCCGTGTCAAAATCAACCCCCCCTTAGCCTGGTGTCTCCGTGGCTGTGGAACAGCTAACCCCTGCTACAGCCAGGGGACAATCCTGGGCTGCACCACCCAGGAATAGGACTTACCTTC
Organism: Buceros rhinoceros silvestris; assembly: GCF_000710305.1. Lineage (NCBI taxonomy): Eukaryota > Metazoa > Chordata > Aves > Bucerotiformes > Bucerotidae > Buceros > Buceros rhinoceros. Next base: position 3,576 of record NW_010413811.1, read on the forward strand.
TTCAGAAGGTGAGCAGAAAATTTGTGTTAAAAATGGTCTATCTCAAAGCCAGAAACATCTCAGAAATGAGATCTTGAGACCTCTGTGATCAAAGGTAAACCAAAATATATTAGCTAATGGCTACTCCGTGCCACGGGGTAGTGGGCTGGGCTGCTCCTGCTGCGTGGGAAAAGCAGTGGCTGGAGCGGGGAGTGCACGGCTGGGGCAGGCAGGGTGAGCAGGGCTCCTTTTTCCATTGTTCTCCTGCTGCTATTCATCTCACAGCCTCACTGGTGAATAACCAGCAAGGGAAGGGGGTCTCTAGGAGGTATGGTCCTCGGTGGCACTGCCAGCAGGGAGAGGTGCTGCTCTGCCCAGGCCAGTCCCAGCATGCCTGATCTGCTGGCAGATGCACCGAGGTCAGGCGTGGTGCCCAGCAGCAGTGCTTGCCTTGACGAGACGTCCCCAAAAATGAGGTGGTGGTGAGTGTCACGTTCCCATGAATCTTGGGTTTGATGGAAAGTGTGTGAGAACGTGCTGAGAAACACAAAGCGATGCAACAGCAACTGCCCCAGGGAGACCCATGTTCTGTCTGTTGATGCAGAAAGTAAAAGGTATCAGTCGCACTTTCTGCGGAAGGACTGGAGCCAGCTGGGTGATGCAACGGTGCTTTGCGTTTAAGCTTTTTTATATCATCTAGCACATCCTTCTCTTCAGGTTTCCAGAGGAGCTGTCTCAGGAGTGTTGGGTTACGTAAAACCTGGTTCCTGCTTCCACGAGCATTTCCATGGTGCCTCAGACCGGGCTGTGGCTGCATGTGTTGCAAACTGGTGATGCAGAAGCATGTGTGAGTTTTGCATTATGCAGCCCAGTGGTGCTTGTTTGGGGACTCTGTGGCTGCTGGCACAGCCACCAGCAGCATTCTCCATGGCTTGTGTCCTTCTAAGCCTGAAGGATGGAGGGACGGAGGGGTGCTGTGATTGTCTGAGCTTTGCAAGAGTTGGTGACGGTTTACGTGGCGCCGGGAGGAGATAAGGAGATGTTTCAGCGACTGCCTGTGGGCATACACCTACACTGGAGCACAGCTGGTCCCACCTCCTCGTACCAACACTGCTCTGCACAGTTGGATCTTTTCCTGGTGCCTGTTACCACTATCGAAATTTAACTGAGTGGGCTGAAATTTGGAGGGTAGGAGAGACACTACTGCTCTTTTGGGAAAAGGAGTGGGAAGAGCATTGCTTGGACAGTGCTAAAAACGCTGCTGAGCCCTCCTGCGTACAGCACATCATCACCAAGCTTCCCAGGCAGTGGGAAGACCTGGAGGAGACCTGGCAGACAAGTCCATGTGGTGAGGCTGCCGGCCCCTCCAGCTGCACCCACGGCCCTGATGTGCTTTCTCCCACTCCTTTACACTCTGTGTTCTGCCCACTGGCTGGGCTTAGCCAGCAATCACAGCCCTCCTTGCTGCTCTCTAACGCCAGGAGGGGATGGAGAAGGCGATGCTGACTCTGAGAGCTCCTCTGAGAGCCCTCAACTTGTCCTAGAGGTGTGGACAGGGCAGGAGGTCCCCCCACAGCAAGCTGGTGTTCAGACACACCGGTATCTCTCCTGCAGTGCATCTGCTGCTATACTTTATTAATAAAAACTAAATTGTGTATTTTCCCCCTATATGAGCCTTTCCAGGGGAGTGTGAACCATTGTGGCTCTTCACTGTCGTTTCCGGTTTTTGGATGCAGATATCCTTTCAGAGTCAGCATTCCTCAGGCCCACAGCGAGGATGCCCCACGCTGCAAGGGGCAGGATGGGGAAGGTGAGCCTGGTCCTGGGGAGCCATGGGGTGGTACAACCCAGCAGTGGCCAGGCCTGATGAGGGAAAACAACAAAGAGACAGAAATCTGTGACTGCGTGAGAAACATGATGGTTCTTTGTCCGCTCCTTCACTAATCCCATATAATGGAAGAAGCAGCCAGGAAGACACTGGAATTTGAACGTTGTTTTAGGCATGTAGAGGCAATTGAGCACAAGTGCTAGTGATTCTTGTTAACGAGGGCTTTGCAAGGCCAATACAATGGGTCGCATCCTGCGTGGTGCCTGCAGGTGCTCCTTGTTCCCCGCCAGCCTCCCCATAATCCCATCACGCGTTGCAGTGCGTATCTACAGCCAGGGCAGGGCCAGGGTTCTCAGGGGATGGAGCCTGGGGTGGAGCAGGTCTTTTGTGCGCAGCTCTTCCCTCTCTGCTCTGGACAAAAGGTAAAGAAATGAGTAAGGAGTGTCTTGCCCCACAGCAGCGGTGGCTGATGGAGGTGAGCAGCTTCTCCTGCCTGGCTTTGCCATCCCTTGGGAAAGGGGTGGAGGTATTGCAGAGGTGCTGTGGGGCAGTGCTGAGGTGTGGCCTCTCAGGTTGCTGAAAGCTGCCTACTGTGTGTATACACTTAAATAAATATATACAAAGGTAGCGGACTTTAAACCCTTGGGATCTTTGGGTTGGTAAAAGCCTGGAGAGGTTGGGGTTTGGGGTTTTTTTGAGCTTGAGAAGTTGGTTGTTCTGTTGGTTGTACAACCACTTGCATTGCTGCAGCTC
>NW_010413811.1:6243-6686 GCF_000710305.1 Buceros rhinoceros silvestris
GCAGCTCCTGCCCTCTGACTCAGGTGGACTGGGTGCCAGCATGCTCTCGTGGCAGTTTCTGAGGTGAGACAGAAAAAATGAAATGTTGGGAAATACTTTTTCTTTTTTCTTCTGGGTGAGCACACTGGGGCACAGCTGATTTCCTTGAGATCATTCAAAATATTGAACTGCAAAATGTTGGCATGTGCTACCGGGCAGCTTTCACCCCCCTGCAGCTCTCAGAGGCTGCGTATATTGAATAATGGAAAACCACGCACAGGGTTTCTTTCAGGTTTTTGTTATCAGTTGTAGATCCTCTGCTCTACTACATTAAAGATAAGAGCTGGAGCATGTGCTGTCATGTATTCTGCAGAATTGTTAGAAAAACAAGGCTTAATTAGGTGAGAGTAACTCCCCAAGCTTCTCCTGATCGTTATAAAGGAGGCTATTAAGACTTTGCAGGG
>NW_010413811.1:6834-11550 GCF_000710305.1 Buceros rhinoceros silvestris
TGAGGACTGAAAATTAAGAAAATATGAAAACTTTCCCTTTCTGGGTTCAATGAGCCTTATTGAAGATGTTATTGCTGGCAGGAGGAGGAAGGATATAATCAAATTTATTTAATGGATGTATTTGTCTTGAGGCCCAAGGGAATGTGCTGGAACCTGAGGTACAGAGATTTGTCACATCATGTACCAAATACACTCACTTTCCCTCTTCCCCCTCTTAGAAAAATTTTGTTTTAAAAAGAGATTTTAGTACCTAGAAGTGGTAGTCTTTCTCTGTCATAAATTATCCCTCTGAAAGTCGCTGCATATTTGAATAGGTTATTCCAGACTATAAGGGGAAAGTGCCTCTTGAGAGAGACTATCAGTGTATTAATTAGAAGGGCTCTTGCTACAGAATATCACTAGATGTGGGATCAAGAGCCAATTTATTAACCAAAAGTTTTCATTTTAAATTTCTTCTGCAGCAATCAGAGCTCAGGCCTTGTCTGTGAGAGAACTTTCACCTCATTAAACTGCATTTGTATTCCAATGCAGCTGCATTTAGCAAGACTCTAACCCAAATATGTGACCCGTGATGTAAATCTTTTTTGTGCTACCCAAGCTGTGCTCTGCATTAGACATCACAACCCATCTTCTATGTGTAGTGAGGCTGCAGGAAGAAGTCTTGGGAGTGATTTTTTTTTTTTTTGGTGCTCTGGGTTTTTTTACTGGGCTTGTGTTTATAGTTGTCAGGTACAACTGCTGCGCAGGTCTGCAGCTACCGGCACCTGAACGCTGTGCTCTGCTCCAGCAAGGAAATCTGTTGGTGGAGTGATTAAGTGACTTTAAATGGACTTAGAGTGCACAAGAGCACGTGAGAATCCCCTTACTGAATGGACCCTACAGTGTGGATGCTCCTGCTGCTGAGTGAACTCAGCAGGGCTCAGTGCAGGTTCTGAACTTTCCTCTCACTTCTTTTTTCCAGGAAGGCTGGGGAAAGCCCAGAGCACTCCCTGAGAGGTCCCTGCTGCAGGTTGTGACTTTCCAAAGAAAGTAATAAAATCAAAGCAGATGGTTTTGGCACAGGCTGTGAGGCAGGATGTTGGAAACTGGTGCTGTGTGATGCTCTCCACTGGTGCTTGTCTCACTGCTGATTGTGCTGGGGAGGGTTGGGATGCTCCGGGGGAAGCACTGAGGTGTGTCTCCATGCAAACCCCTCTGCACACAGTTATTGGCTTCCTTCTCTCTAGGGTGTTTTGCAAGTATGACGCAATTTCCTTGTGACACTCTTGACATCATGCTGAAAGCTCGCTGGCCCATCCCGGCCGAGACCTGCTCTTACCAGGAAGGTGGGTGCTAGAGGAGGATGGAGCCTACACACTGGCCTGGTGAGGGACAATGAGAGACCCAGAGTGATCAGAGATAAAGGCTGTGTGTAGGACTCCCAAACAAGGTGTTTGTGTGGCTTTGGCCTCTTTCAGAAAGCAAACTGAGTCCTGTGCCTGTTGCTTACCCTGCCTGCATGGGCTGACCAAAGACCACTGCAAGGTGGGTTTGAAAGTCTCAGATGTGACCAGGGAGGGATTCTGCCTTGGGATCTGCTGGTAAAAATGTTCTCAGTTCTTACAAAACAACATTTGTCACTGAATCGGTGAAAGATCTGCCCCACCATCCAAAACTGGTGTTGTCAGCTCATCCTTGTCATCCCCCTGAGGAAGGCAGGGAAGGGCTCCCAGCATGTGTTGATGTACCTGCAGAGCCCTGCCAGTCTCTGCAGACTGCTGTGACTGCAGCAGCCCGGAGCATGAACTCAGACTTTCCCAGACAGAGATGGCCCTGGGATGGTTCTCGGGGAGGGGAAAAATTGGTTTGAAATTGGGTAGCTGTTGTGGTGGGGGGGAGCCCTGATCCTCTTGCCCAGTGTGAGCAGGAGCTCAACGAATGGTCTCGTGGAAGGTAAAAATTGGTTTGAAATTGGGTAGCTGTTGTTGTGGGGGGGAGCCCTGATCCTCTTGCCCAGTGTGAGCAGGAGCTCAACAAGCAATATGTTGTGCCCTTACAATAAATGAGCTGTCGATGTAAATAGTTGGATTAACAACTTCTACTTCAAGCCATCATAACATTAAAGATAAACCTGTATTACTCATCAGGAGGTGGGATGGACCTTGAAGAGAAGTAATGCATCGCCATTGACTTCATACCCCACCAGGTTTTATAAAAATCCGTAGAAGAGTCTTAAGGCACTGCCAGCCAATAGCATGTTCTTCCGAAGACAGCTCCCATCCTTCCACTGGCCACACGATGGCAGGAGAAGCAAAGAACACCGCAAAAAAAGTTTTATTAAAAAAACCAGTGAGGGGCAGCGTGTGCCTGCGGGTTGGTGGCAAGGTTAGCCTTCACCTCCTGCAAAGCTACCTGCCAGGGACTGAGGTTCAAAAGCCTCCAGCGCTGTGAGCATTAAACACAAAGCTATTTTGTGAAAGGATCTGTGGGCTCTCCCAGGTTGTGAGTAGTTCATAGCAATCCTTGGGTCACTCTCTTCATGCCTTGATGAGCTGTCTGCTGGCAGCTTGGCTGATGTCCTGGATAACTAGTTTCTGATGCTAGCTGACCAAAGTTCTCACTGGGACCTGCCCCTTGTTGCTGTGGATGCAGGCCCCTTTGGTACCACCTGTGCCACACGCATTATCTGTGCTGGGGATGGGTGTTTGTGGCATTAAGAGGTGTATTAAAACTAGATTTCCTTGTGAGAGAACTATGAGCTAATATTGTTGCTACCGGAGCAGCAGCTGAATCATTTCAGGCTGTTTCAGGGTGTGAAAAAGCCCAGTCAGGCTTGTTTTGGTTCCTCTCTGTGGGTGACGGTTTCTGCTGAGACAGGTGTTTTGCTGCCCTGAGGCCACTGCATCAGTGGCAGAAGGGGGGATGACAGTTGCCTTGATTTCTCCAGTGAAACTGTCCTTTGACTGTGCCAGGTCAGCAGGGAGATGGATGGATTTAAGCAGCCTGGTCCAGAGCAGAAGATGCTGGTTCTGCTCTGGCTAAGTAGGGGAGACCAAACACTCACCTGTACCCATTTCCCGGTGCCGCTGACTTGTTTGGACTGACTTCATCTGGGAGCTCCCAGGAAGAGGGTGTCTCTCCAACACTTCAGCCACAGCCACCATTAGCAATAAATTAAAGATCATTACGTAATGCTTAATTTCATATCACAGTCTAAGTCATGCGTTTCAGTTCTCGCTCCAGAAAACTTCCAAAAAAAAAGACAGCAGCATTTCAAACTAAACTAGGTAGGGAGCTGCAATTGGTACAGCATGGGAATCACAAAGACAAGTATAGCTGCGGGGACCCTCTCTTCTGCTGGTGAAACCAACTTCCCTCCCTAGCAATTAATGCATGTGAGAGTTGGAGTAGGAATGTTTTGTAGAAGAGAAGAATATGGCCTTTTTTTGCCTATGGGCTAGGCTGCCTTGGCCTTTGGAAACATACAGGTGCCTGGCCTCAAAGGCTAGTCATTCATCGGGCATCCCTGATCTGTTCAACACCCACCGCAGGGCATTGCAGCTGGAATAATGTCTGCGAACAGCAACTCCCTCTTCTAGCCAGCATAAATAGGCTAGAAAAACATCAGGAAAGTATCACAAAATCAGCGCAAAAGCTGCAGCACAGTGTTGATGGATGTTTAGTTCTCTGTCGTTGTTTTGTAGAGGAGGAGAGTTTAGAGCTAAACTGGTTAGGCATTATAGTAAGATGTTTAACAATTTCCATTCATTATTTTAAAGAGTGTTTGAAATTGCCAAGCATTGTTTTCTGGTTTCCTCTGTTGTGGTTAGGCTTTTGTGCAGAAAGGTAAGTAACAGCCCAGCTGCATGGAGAATAGTGGAAAGGTTGCACTGGGATTCGGGTGAGTGCTGGCTGTCCCCTGGGAATGCTGCCTTGCTCAGCAGGGATGTTGCCAACCCACCTATGGCTTCTCTGGAATAACTGGGGTTAAAAAAAACCCAGTAGGCTCCTGCCTGTCCAACACCTGACTAGTGTTTTGGTGCTGCCTGGGGCAGGCTTTGTGCGAGCTCAGATCACACTGTGTAAAACTGCCGGACAGTCGGTGCTTAAATAAAGCAAATGTGACTGGCTTTAGCCTTAGCAAAATCAATATGATACTATTCTTGCTTTTGGAATGCCAAGTGAAATATCTCTGTGTGTTTTCTAAGTCTCTGGAAGCCCACAGCTGCTCTCTGGACTCAGTTGTGGTGCAACAAGGTGAGTTTTTCTCGGCTTCCAGAGAGAAGCCTGCTTTAAAATAGGAGCAATGCTGGCTGCAGAAGTGACAGTGGCTCCTGGCCAGTGGGGTCAAGCAGCCCACCTGCTGCTGGAGGTCTGCGGGGCTGCTGGCAAGGGACGGCGCTGGGAAAACTCCCAGCCCTGTGCTGTGGCAGAGCATATTGCTCCTGAGAAGGCTGATTTATTACCAGGTGATAACTATGTTAAAAACATAATAGAAAAATGGAGACTTTCTCAGGTTACATCTTGTCTTTTTCAGTTTTGGTGGGTTATGGGGAAACAAACACTCTCATGCTCCATGTCCTCTGGACTGGTGAGCTGTCCTCTCAAGGATGCTACTTCAGGTCAGTGTGTTTCGACTCCTGCGTGATCCCATCCCAGAGGGACGAGGATACCGGCTGGTCTGTGTGCTGCTGACAGGCTGGAGGCACCAGGGAGAGCTGGGCAGGGGCTGCGACC
>NW_010413812.1:0-11137 GCF_000710305.1 Buceros rhinoceros silvestris
GGGGGAGGATGCGCGGCGCGGAGGGGCCGGAGGATGCTATGGGGAGGGCCGGAGGGTGCTGCCGCGGGGGGCCCGGTGGTTCCGCTCCCTGGCAGATGCTCCAACCATTGTGCTTTTGCTGTTGCAAATAGAAACACTGTTCACCTCCTCACCTCTCCTCCTCCCCGCGCCAAACAATAAATGCACACCTCTGGGCCCTCGGCGCTTCCTGACTCTGCTTCTCGTCTGCAGGTGTAGATCTAGAAGAGACTGCAAAGGAGGGTGGAAAAAGCAGGGAGGTTATGAGGCTTAATAAAGAAGGTAAGTGGATAGTGCTGGCACACCTCTCTACCTGTCTGTCTTTTGGTGGCTGTGGGTGACTGTGGTTTGGCCTTGCCAGGGTAGTCTAGTATTGTATGAATCTCTGTGCCGTGAAGAATGTTTCAGGGTTGGATACACGCAGGTGACTGTCACTGTGTCAACTTCTTTTGAAGTACAAGTATAACAGGTGTATGTGTGCGACTGACAGACATGGTAAACGATAAGGCAATTTTAAGTCACAAGACAACTACACATCAGTGGCCATATTGGATTTTTTTTGACGACCCTTTCCCTTGGTGCAATGTTTCACTTGCTTCTGTGTGGAGACACGCATATAAACTGGTGCATCAACTTTCTAAATGTTATATTATAGTTAGCAACTGTAGTGAAAAACAGTTTCACTCGTAGAGAGAAATGGTCTGTTATGATCTTCAGTCAGAGTTCATTGACTTGAGCTCAAGTCTCATTCTTAGAGCTGAGTGTGTCTTACAGTCAACTGAACGGCCGAAGCCTAACGTAAGATAACATTAGGCAAAGACACGCGTATTATGCAAAACCAGATAGGTCATTTGGGCCATAAGGTTTTCTGGTAGCGTAAGTATGAACAGGCAAATTGCAGGCTAATGCCATGCCTGGCACGGTTCTGTCAGTTGCAGGAGAAGAAACTTCAGTGGTGAGCATAGGCGAATGAAATACATACATTTTGTTTGTGAACTGCCTCCTTAACGTCATGCTCCGGTGTCTCCTAATGCAACTAGTGAAATGTTTTGGGAAGTATTTTCATGTAGGTTTCTGTTCCGTTAAGAAAGCAGTGTACATATACAACCTTTCTGTCACGAGGAACGTTTCTCAAGAAGTCAGTTCGTAATGAACAATCCCATCATAGTGAAACCTCAGTGTGACTTAACTGATGCTGAGAGAAATCCCGCTATTACCTGTAATGTCATAATATATATTCTGAAATGATGTTAGGTTTCTCATTATATCATAGTTGTCATTACACATGCGTTTAATTTAGAGCATCTTGGCAGCTTAAAGGAATCTTATGCTTTCTAAACAAGCTCTTGAAAAAAGAATGAATGAATCAGTAACGTAGATCTGTGTGATAAATTAGAAAATCGCATGGAGTACGTGTTAAATATAATTACTTAAAATACCATAAAACCTCCCTTTTGGAAGACCTTTATAGGTAGGGATGCAGCTTGATTGTGTTCCTGTCTTGATTCTTACGTGCCTGAACCTCTCTGTTTTGCCAGCCCAAAAATAAGTTAGAGGCGGAGCTGGGATTTTTGTATAGTATATTTCTAGGTAAAAGGTCCAAAGCTCGAACAGTTTGTACGTTTATCAGTAGTGTCGAGCGTACACTGTGATTCAAAAGTAATCAAACAATCATCTTGCTGCTGGAGCTTGGCCTTCATAAGGGTCTTAATTTGTTGAGATGAAATGTTTTGTGCCTAGAAGTCCTTGAACACAAATTCTTATTATAAGCTTTCTTGGGACATACAGACCAAAGCACATCCCTCCTCTTTAGGCATACATAATATGCAAATTGTTTCCTAGAATGATTGAGTTTAGATTATGAACCCTATTATCTCACAGTTTGTTTTTGGTAGGGTTAGAGACTCCATCAGAGGAGCTCTGTTTAAACTCACTGTCCAGAAAAATTATGTACAAAGTGTAATGTCATTGCTGACATTATGATAGTGACAGGTGTGAAGCACTTTCTAGCTTTTATAGTACTTACATTGTAATACAGGTTTAAAAAAAACCCCAACCCTGACTGTTATATTTAGAAAATAAAAAGCTTTAGGAATTTTATTACTTCCAAGTAGTAACCTGCTTTGGATCACTTAGAAAGAACTTCCAGGAAGTTTGAATAAATTAGTATGTGTTGAAATCTTTCTACCATATTCACTTAAGCAGTCTCTTAATACTGGTGTTTTCACCACACCCATCTGTGTGTCTGAACACCCACTGTAAATCCCCCATGAACCTCACTGTCCTTACTAATAAAGGTGAGGAAAAATTCGAGGAGTTAGATTGATCATTGCTCATGTACTTGCAGAAACGCTTACGTGCTTGTTCTGATCCTGCACGCATCTGTTGTGTGACATGTTGACTTTTTTTTCTGCTTTGTTCATAGACAAGGTTGTGGTCGTGGTAGGTCTTAACACCAAACCCAACCCATTTTTCTTTGCAATCTTATCTATTTGAATAGGCGTTTCTTTGTATGCCATTTGTGGTGCCAGGAGACTGTAAGGGGTGTCTTAAAAAAATCAGACTTTACTTGTATAAGCTAACTGGAGGATGACAGGCAGGACCAAAAATGACTGTCCTGTATGATAAAGATAGTGTAAAATCTGGTGTCAGTGCATTTACTTCTTCTAGTATTTGTCTGCATTTTGTCAGTTTTGGTTGATATGACTAAATTTACGTGGCTGTTCCCTTGTAAGCAGTTAAGCAAGAAGCCTTTTTAGGCTAGCGAGACTGTGTGTGGAGAACATGGCAAAGGGAATGGGTGGAAAGACGGTGGGCTCCTTCAGACCACAACAAGGTGTTCACTTTGGTTTTGTAGAAAAGAATTATGTCAGATGTCAAAAAACGCTTCCAGCTACTGTAATCCCTGCGTCACTGCCTCTTTTCTTGTGGTGTACTATATGTGTTTAGAATGATGGGCTGCTCTTCCTCCTTCTGTTGACCCAGGCGAGCACCTGAAAGGCAGCATTGCTCACTGGTAGTGGGGGGAGACACTGCCAAATCCCCACCTGCAAAGTGGTTAATGCTTCTTAGCACATCTCTGGGAAAAGGGGTCGCAGTCTGGCTGTGCTGTTCGTTTCTGTAATGCAAGAGATATGCTGCAGCCAGTGCCCTCTGTGCCTCATCTTCAGGGCAGAAGTAAAGACATAGAAATACTGCTCACTGCATTCTTTTATTCTACAGCATATATGTAGGCAGCACAGAGGGAGAGAATTTTCCTGAACGTTTGTTCAGTTTTGTAGATGGAATTGCTTTTTGCATGCTAATAGTTACTTTATGTTGTCCTTTAGCAGAGGCAGTATGTCCATAGTTGACTTTTACTGGCATGTAGATTTGTGGAAAGGGGATCGTGAAGTTGCAAGTGTTCACAAAAAATTAAAAATTTTATGCATAAATGTTTGTGCCAGAAAAACCCCCAAACTTATCTGCTTATCTAATCAGGAAACAGAAACGGTATTGTGTAACTTATCTGACAAATCACTAGCAACCAACCGGCTTAGCTAAAAGAGGGGTTATCAGAATTGGAGCGGCATTTAGAATTTATATTGAATTTTAAAAAGTTGAATGGTGTATTTGAAGGATGGAAGATTTTCTTGTAGATAGCATCTGTAGGAAAAGGGGTCTATGTTTATTTGACGATTCGTGTCCTGTAAAAAGTCACAGTAACTGTATGCCTGCGAGAGATACAGTGATCTTTTATTATCAATCATAACCTGAAACTGATTTTAGATTAGTTTTGGTGGCATATGTTTTACTTTATATGATATTTAAGAAAATAATAAGAACAACGTGATTTTTTTTGGTTTTGCATACAGAACTCTTATTAATAATTGGGTGGGTAAATATGAAAGCATTAAGTGCTGTGAGTATTTCTAAGTAGGCACAGGCTGTAAAAGAGCAAAAGATATCCACACAGGATACACAACCTTTGGGAACTACAGCAGGGTTGAATATGACCTGTGGGATTTAGATCTGTATCTGGGTTCTTGGTGTCATAGTCAACTTCAGTTTCTCAGTTCAGTGGGTTTGTATTATTGAGGTTTCAGTCCGATGATGTATGTGTTTTGTCTTAGATAATCTTTTCACTAACCATATCGACTCGTTATTGTTTAATGTTAAGGATGTTACGTTAAAAAATCTGTTCTGTTTTTCTGCTATTGTGTTAAAATTAGAGATTTTCTGTCATTATTGCGCAGCCCTAAACTTGACCATTTTATTTGACGAATACACATGCCAACTGAAGTTTTAAATCTATTGGATAGTTATTTACAATATATTTTTCCTATTTTGACTTCCCACATAAATACCTGATGGAAAGCTTTTTGGTAAATCCTTTGGCAACATCAGAACAAAATTAAAGGGTTTTTCAGTGGTTTTATTCTTCACAAAAATATCTTGCTGATTTTATCGTTCTTCCTTGAAAAATAAGAAGGAGGTTGGGTGATGGTGGGGAACACTTCTATAGGAAGAAAATGATGTAGCATACAACATTCTACTTTCATTCTCTTCCTCTTGCTTCTCATCAAATTATTTATGAGGAGTGAAAGAAGAGAGGATGAGACAAAAACAGCTGGGTAATGTAAGCATAGGGATTGGAGTTGATATTTTTGGTGATTATTATTATTATTTACTTTTTTGTCTACTAGTGGTTTCCTGATTTGTCTCCTTTAAAAGCATATCAAACAAAAACATAAGAATAAAACACTCATGTTTTTCTCTGCCACCTTCATCTTTCACCTTTTTGTGGTGGTAGGGAATGTTGGAAAGGGCTGAGAAGGAAAGAAAATTATATCAAGGTTTTAAACGCATACCCCAAAAGAAAGAGGTGTGGTTATTGGATTGCCACCTTAGTTGGTGATTTGGAGTTGGTTTTGGTTTTACAGCAGGCAAAAGAAAGGGTTGAATGCTGTATAATTTTCCTTCTTTTCTGTGTAAGCTAGTAAGGTCTTCCAGAGATGCTGGTTCTTAATCAGATGTAATGTTGAGGTGGAGTTTGATGGGTTAAAGAATTGAGAATGGCCAGAGTACAAAACTGGGTGTTGTGAAGAGAAACTTTTTTCTTACTGTTCTTATCTTTATGCTGGAAATAAGAATAGTGAGGAAAGGTCCTCATGAGTTTTTCTTTAGAATGAGAAATGCAGTGGGATTGAATTCTGGTGTGCGCTCTGGTGTTTGAAGGCCTCATCGGTTCAGTGTGTGGTATCTGACTCCAATTTTTTTCTTTTTTTTTTTCTCCCCATGGGCAGCTTTTGCAGGAGGGTGGTGTGGCTCCTGGTTATGGCTGTCACCTCATTTAATGTGTCTCAAGGAATAGTGACAGAGGAAGAATAAAATGTTATGTATGACAGTGCCCAGAAATTTAGTCAGAATTGTAGTTTATCCTCATAGTTTCACAGTTATTTTCTGAAACCTGTCCTTTAGTTCATCAACCCACGCACTGGGTAAGAAGAGTGAAGTAATGATAAGGCTCTCTGATCAGACATTCTATGATTTGAATCAGGATTTTGATGTTTTTGAATATGTATCTAAAGCTGTTGTTCTGTAAATGACTTCTTTAAGAATTCCGGTTTTGTTAGGTGGCACATATCGTGATGGAGTTCAGGTGCTATTTCTTCCAGTATGTGTGCAACAGTTACTCTGAAGAGGTGAGATCTCCTGTAGTTTAAGAGACCTCTTTTGATCGCAGGTAGGGAAACCATGTGTGATTTTCTGTCAACTGACAGCACTGTCACTAAAGATCTGTCTCTGACATTTCTTCTGCTTATGGTAATTTATAACCAGACTTGAGAAAAAGGGAAATGAAGTGTATACTAGAGTGTACCCCAAGCCCTGTTGTCACCACAGAAAGTGAAAAGACTTCTTGTATCTGATTTTGATTGACATCTAAAACTATGTGTATGTTTTCTTGTTGATCTGGCTCTATATATGGTTAGTAGTTGAAGTATAGGTTTCCATGTATAAACAAAGACTACTCAAGTGTTGAACCATTTCCACTGTGAAATGGAGTGATTTCCTTTAAATTAATCTTTTGTTCTAGTTACTTAAAAATTAGGGCATTTTCAGGTTCTGTTTTGCCTTTGAAGCAAAAGAATGTTAGCCATTTAACCAGGTCTGAGGTGTATGAGATAGAAGCAGTGGAAGATCCTATAGAAAACCTGTTGAAAGTCCCATTTTGTTTAAGTTAAGTTGTGGATCACAGGAGTCCTGTAGGTAGAAAGTTAAAGTTTCTGGTAGTCCCAGTGAAAGTTTATAACACTGCATGCATTACTAAGAAAGATCATCTTCAGTAAAAATAGGATATCGATATGAGTATTTTTTAAAGAGTTATCTCTACCATAATGTTATATGAGTGCCATGACAATTTGTAATTAAGAATGATTTTGGAATAATTAGCTAGAAGGATTTTCAGTTTATGTGGGCAAGAATTAGGTTACTGGATCTTTCTGTCTTCCAAGTTCCACTTGGTGTTGAAGTTCTTCACCTTGTCCTTGAAAAAGCTCATCCAGGAGTTAATGGTGTAGGATGCCAGGTGAAGGTAGTGTCTTTAGGTAATTTATATGCCCAAAAACCTGTGGCAAATGCTGTCGTGACATAGTGAGGGTGTTTGACAGAGGTCTCTCAGCAAGTCTACAGCAAGAGGTATTTGATGGTTCTCTTGCTGGATGAGAAAGATAGGTGCTATGTGGGTAAAAGGATCCATATTTTTATTGTAGTGCTGTGCAGCTGTCTAAGCTGACTCAAACCAAAGATGGAATCTAGCACAGTTACTTAAGACTGGTGTCGGGCAGAGGAAAACCAACTATTGCACACATCATTTGTCTCGTTTTTGTGTCCCTTTGTACGATTAAATATTGATAATTTTAAGGGAGTGGGTTTGTCATAATAACCCATAGAACACGTTAAAAGTTATGCTCGAAAGCCACTGATGTGCCTGGAGAAGTGGACTTTCTGATTGCTCTTGATCTGTACTCAATAGAAGTAGAGATGTCTTCCTCACTTCTGAAATGTTGTGTTTATTCAGCACTTTCTTTTCATATTTTACTGTTATATTAAAAATAAGCCCTTAAACCCAACACATCTTCCTATTTATCTGTATTCTTGACAGAGATTAGAATTTGAATTATTTGATCTCCCTGCTTTTTGGTTTCTTTGTGCATGTATTTGTAAAATGTGTAGTGTTTGGCAAAAAAAAAAAAAAAGCACAGTTTTTCCAGACAAAAGAGAGCATCAGCCAAAAGTAGCAAAGAACTTGAAGACAGAAGTTCTAGTTATAGGTACTAGCACAGCTGCTGGTACCAATGTATGTCTAGTGCAGTTTCACGTAATCCGCAGGGCCCTCCTGAATCATCTGTAAAACGGAAGCAGTTGTATTGTGACAGAGCATTCACAAGGGGTTTAGGCTTGCTTCCCTTTCCGTTTCCTTGGAGCAGGTGTTTAGCAGAAGGGACCCAAAGGTGTCTGATGAAGTAACATCAAGAGATAAGAATGACAGACAAAGGGCAAGAGTTTGTGGGGTTTGATTCTGTGAGGTGATCTTCTCTGTGCTCTTTGTTTTGCTTGTAATTTTTTTTTCCTAATATACAGTGCTTTATGTTTTCTGTCCAGTCATTCTTTCTCTTCCTTTTCCTGCTGCAGGGGTTTAGACTTAGGGGGTGGGCAGAGACTGGGAGTTTGAAGTTACATTTGGATGGAACACTGCTAGTGTCATATAAGTAATAGTTTTTGACAAGTTTGCTGGATCAGGAGTGTCTTCTCTAGCAAGGCAAAACAGGGTGGGACTGGACCTCTCCAGTGGCAGAATAAGGTGACTTCAGCTTGTTGTTCTGAGCTGAAATGGTCAGAATGGAAGCAGAGATTTACAGAAGTGTAAATCATCTTGTGTGTTCATCTTTGAATCTCTGAGAGGTATCCTGTCCTCAGGTGGCCTTTAGGCTGGCCACTTGTGATTGTCCAGGTTGGAAAGATTATTGGGGGGTAGTCAGCAGATATTTTTTAAGATGCTCTTAGTTATGTCTCATTGATTCAGAAAGCTTCTGATTATTCAAATCTGAAAAGTTTGTTGGACCCGTGCTACCAACAGAGCCAATACCTTGATGTTTGGGGCTGATAATGGAGACATTCAGAGAACAATGGTCTGGATGAATATAAGTAATTAATCGGTTACTGCCATGTTTAGGGAGGCAGTATCATTATTTGCATGATCCTAATGCCTATTGGCCCCATGAGAGACTAGACACTACTGTGCAGAGTACCATCACAGGGAGGAACAGTGTGTGCAGGTGTGTTGTGAAGGCATTTTACTGTAGAGAACTGATTTTTTTTTTTAATATATGACAAAGCAGGAGTTTTAATATTGACAAACAAAAGCCCTTAGTTGCTCAACATTATAGGTGGTAGACTTTAACCTAAACTGCAGTGGATTTCTTAGAACTGTGCCACAGAAAGCTTTAAGGTGATGTTCAGAGGGCAGAGAAGTAGTTTTGCAAGAGCTTCTACCTTACTCAAGTGTGGAAGGTGGCCTGAATGAAAATACAGACTGGTTTTTAAAAGCTTAGTAAATGGATACTAACATCATGAATGAACAAGAAATGTGAGCAGTGGTGTGATAGCCAGTATGATATGAACTGTAAAGAGTAAGACAGAGCCTGGAAAGTGACGATGAGTTGCTCCCAGTGTTTAAAGTTGGAATGGAGGATTATACATTGAAGGATGCAGCAAGAATAATGGTAGATCAGTATGACAATATAGAAAAAAGAACTTTTGGAACGGTGTAAACGAGCAGGATAATGTTAGTCAAGATGAACAAGATTAAAATTTTAGTAACTAATGTGAGGTGAGGGCCCATACAAACCTTTAGCTCTGAAGATGTTTAGACGAGATTTTTTCTTAAGGATGCAAGACAGGAAGAATCGTTTAGACATAGACGTAGCCTGATTGAATGGATCAAGAAAAGTCATTGTCAAAGCTGACATGGTATTTCATATCTGAATGGTGGGCAAGATGATCATGCTGTCCACAGTGATCAAGAGAAGAGGTGGAGAAAAGAGGATGAGAGAGGTGAGATCTAAGTTCTGTTCTAGCTGTATTGAACTGAAGCTGATGGCTACTCAGTGACAAGTGGTGTCAGAAAGATAGACTGAGATTTTTTTCTTTAGACATAAACCGACTCTGTTTGAGACCTATCTAATTAGGAGCTTAATTTGTCGATCAAATTCCAAGACATTAGGGACGGAGCAAAAGACATAGCTCAATAGAGCCATACTAGAAGAAAAGGAGGAATAAGGAGCCTCCCAGTGACCTATGAAGGGTTTGGTACAGGGAGGAAGGGAAGCAGGAGAGGGTAGAGTCATGGAATCAGAAAAGGAGAATGAATGCTTCAAAAGCAAAATGCATTTAATTTTAATGAAGAATGCACACGGGTTATGGACTACTAAAATTATTAACTGATTTTCTCATTGCAATAATAAAAGGTTTTTAGACATTTTAATGAAAATGGTTTCAGTGTAGTGCAAGGGACAGCTGAAGGGAATTCAGGCTGAAGTTAGAGACAAATTAAAAATGTAATTTGTTATCAAACAGTTCATAATGAGCTCAAAGGTGAAAGAGGGATAGAAGGAGAAGTAGTATAGTTAGGGTAGCAAGGGGCCAGAATTAGATTTCCAAACATAGGGGAGACTGATCGGCTGTCCCACTGCTCCATCAGAGCAAGAGGAGAAAGGAGACTTATGGCAAGTGGAGAGTGGGACAGATGTGTTTCGTATTATGGTACGAGAAAGAAGGGAGAACTGTAAGTAAGAGAGTGGGAAGGGAGAGTGTGAAATGATTGTTATGTTTTCTGGCTTTCTCTAGGAATGACTATTTGCAATCTATCGTGGAGAAAGAAACGGATACAAGTGAAAAGGTTTGAGGAGTGAGTCAAAAGGAGGAGGAAAAAAGGCTGAAATTGCAGGTGTGGGTTCAGCTCAACTGGAGGAATGGCACAGCTTAGTCAGAAGCAGAAGAGAAAGACAAAATGTGCAATAACCTCATTTCCAGACTGGTTTCCTTTTCCACTGCAAATTCTAGGACAGGCAAGAATAAAGCAAAGGAAATGGATATTTAAAGTGAGCATGGGCTGAGGATTGGATGATGGAGCTGGACATAGTTGTGGGAAGGAGAAGAAAAAACCATCAAGGGTATAAACAAAAAGGGCAAAAAAAATACTGTGTCGGTGTTAAAGAGGATGGAGTCCTAGGTATCATAAATAATGGGATGGGAATTAATGAGCGATGCTGAGAGAGTAAATTGATGCCCTTAAGTATATGCTAGGTCACCCTTTAAGTCAGGTTCTCGGATGAAAGATTATTTTGGAGATTACTGGAGAGAAGAGTGCTGGCAGTTTGTGCTCTCCTATAACGCTATGATTGAATCCATAATGTGCCTTTGAGAGAGTTCAAAGCCTTGAAAAAGAGCAGCATTTTGGAGAAATCTGGAGAATATTGCCTTTTCTCCAAGGAAAGGGAACAGTGTGCAGACGGTGGCTGTGGCAGCAGAATGCTTCTGTGCTTTTGGTGACTGGTGCTATCTATCACATCGCGTCATGGGCATGAAAGTAGTTTGCTTGCTGGTTTCTAGCTCAGTAGTTCTGTTCTTTGCAGTGCATCATAAGTAGTTTATATGTCTACGTGATCTATCACATACTGATACTGACTTGTGCTTCCTGCCTCCAGAGCCGACACAAGGCCACAGGGTTACATTATCACAGACTGGGCTGCAGGTAATGTCAAACTGTGCAGGGTGTATCGTCAGAGCTTGGGCGCAGTGCTGCAGTAAACGTGGTTGTATGGCTTTTGCTTGTCTTGCAGGGCAAAGCAAGCTTGTTGCTGTCTACGTGCTGCAGGCAGGTGTGCTTTATGATACAGCGCTTTTTTTTTTTCCTGAGAAATCAGGGCTGAATGATTTTTGAGATGTTATATGGAATGGCTGTCATTCATGATGCAGCCTTCTCTGCGTTTAAGAAGTTAATCTCAGCTTTTCACATCTCTTTAGTAAATCTAAACATCTGAGTAAGGAAAGAGACAAGAAGAGGAGAATGCTGTGG
>NW_010413812.1:11256-35019 GCF_000710305.1 Buceros rhinoceros silvestris
ATTAGTTCGCTCGCACATGGAAGGTTGAGCTGATCCTTTGACTTGGAAGGTTTTATCCATTTCCTTGCCTGTCTCTCCCAAGCAACTTTCTGCCTGCCCCTGTATGTTACCAATGTTCAGTCATCCCAACAGCTTATATGCATTGTCTTGCACAGTTACTGAGAAAAAAAGAAAAGATAAAAGGTCTTCAAATTTTCTCTTCAGGGTCTCTCAGGGTTTTTTGTGCACTGCCGTAAAGTTTTGTGGTTCTAATTTGTATCCATGCTTTTGTTTTATTTTTGGCTTTTTAGAAGACTTGGAGAACCTTGGGCAAATATACTAAGAAACAGAAAGCATGGCACTGGAAAAATATAAGGAGAAATGGGAGAAAAAAAGTTTCAGCTCTTGAAATTATGGTGAGCTGTGTGTATAGTGCTTTTAACAGAGTGTTTGTACATTTTGTGATTGGTGTTAGTTTTTTCAGGTACTCTCATAACTCACAACGCGCTGGATGTAAACGTTACCAAGCCTTGTAGTTGTTCAGATTTTGAAAGACATAATGCATCTTTACATATTTTTGGGTTTCTTGTTAATCAGAAAGAATTATTCTTGACTGCATTGCTGGAGGAGGGAATGCTGCAAGTTTTATTTTGCAGTATGTATTATTGTTCCCAGCTTAACAAGAGACCTGTCACTATTCTGACTGTTTGTTTTCCAAGCTCTTTGGCAAATCAAAGCTATTGTAAGCCTTTATTGCTTCCCTGGAAGGTAAGAGTTTATCCTGAATGCGAGCACTTTTTTGCCTTTTCTTTTTTTTTTTTTTTCCTTGTTAGTAAGTATATATTTCGAAAGGTTCTAAAGAGATGTGTAACATGTTCAAATGATGTAACATGTATAAAAGTGGTAGCTTTAAAAACCAGTCAGGTATGGTCTATATTTCAGTAAGTATATATTTCGAAAGGTTCTAAAGAGATGTGTAACATGTTCAAATGATGTAACATGTATAAAAGTGGTAGCTTTAAAAACCAGTCAGGTATGGTCTATATTTCAGAGAGCTTACAATGCATTTCAGAAAAAGGCATGAGCAGTGTATGTTGTGAAGACAAAAATGACTCTAGGAATGTTGAAAATTTTCATACAGGCAGCTATTTCAAGGAGGCATTTGAAGGAGGTAGAGAATAATTAGTGGATGTGGAGGAAGGAGGCATCAAAGCTGATAGTGTAGCGCACAGGAAAATAGTGTACAGAGCAGATTTCTAGTGAAAGCAGTTTATTTGTAAAAATAAACTCTTCCTGTTTAGTTCAATATTGTCTTACTGACTTGGAGCTGGAAAGCAAAACTGATTGTAATTGCCAAGCTGCAAACATAACATAAATATTGAAAGATAAATCTTAATCTTCCTTAACTCTGTTCCATAAACATGCCCTCTGTTCTCCAAATACTTAAATGTTCCCTTTTTTTATTAGGCTTCAGCCTCATCTGTTCCCTTGAATGGTGCCCTAGTTTTGATACTAGGCAAAAAATGAAGAGAAACTAATATGTCGTATATACAATATTTGTCATTCTTTCATATTTCTTCTCTATTAGTTCTCTCATGTTTGTTTGTTTGCATGCTAGGATCAGAGGATAAATGATATGCGAAATTCTAAGTAGCTTTGACTCTTGTGATGGACTTTCAACCTTAGAGTGAGTCTGTTGTGTCCAAATTTGTCTGAAGTTTGTTTGGATTTATTTCAGGCGAACCCTTTGAATGTGTGCTTTTCGTGGCAGATTTCTAACATACCATGTGCGAGGATAGAGTGCTATGGAAACAATGCATAGAACAAGTGCTTTTAAAACCTTGTTCATTTTAATACTATGAGGCTGTGAGAGAGACTTTCTCTGTGTTCAAAATCATGTATTAAAGCTGCCTTAAGTAATAATCAGGACAGCATTGTGTGTAAGGAGGTGAAGGGTATGAAATGTGATTCATCCCTACAGCCCACCTATCAGTTTGAGGAGAGGCAGAGGGAGCGAGTGAATGGGAAGAAATGATGAGATTAAACAAGTTGACTACTGATAGATACATCACCTTTCACTGGAAAAAGGCCCAAAATGCTCTGCCAGCTATGAGCAGAAGTTAATCCATTTGTCACTGAAAGGGAGCAGGGGGCATCTTCGAATGTAAATATGGCTGCTGCTGAAAACCTAATCCTACCTGTGCTGGAGTATCTTATTACATAATGATTAGGGAAAAAAGAAGTTTGTGTGGAACATGAGGTGATCAAAGCAAAAAGGGAAGGAAAGGAATACTACCTTATTTCTAGATTACAAAGAGAATACAGGTACATAGAATGCATTTATTTGCCAAAAAAAGGGGCAAAATTACCAAAGCATGTTACCTTTCCCCATGAGATGTCATGGCAGGCTTTACTGACTAGTGCTCTGTTTACAGTTTTCAAAAAAATGATGCTTCTATTGACACCACGTTTTCCTCATTAAAATTAAGAAGTGATCAAAGACTGCCATCTTCCGAAATACATTGTTGGGGTTAATCTTTCTATCAAAGAACAGTTACCCAAACCAAGCTTATGAGAACAGACCAGTTCTTCTTATAGCAAAAACCCACAGTACTTCACTGTATTTTAGCAAGTCACCACAAATACTAGTATGGTGCTTTTCTATCATTCTAAAAGTAGACTTCGGTGTTACTGCACTGAAAGCTAGATTGCTTGGTCCTTTCCTGTGCACACATCAAAAGCATCATCTTTTTTTCTGCACTTACTCTGCCAGTGAGGATCATGAATACTTCACCAGATATGATAGGATATGATCTTATAATCTCTATTTTGACTTTCTTTTTTTTTGACGGTTTGCTTTTTGTTTCTGTTTGTGGAAATGGTCATCATAGATACTTCATGATTTTATTTGGGCTCTTTTTTCATCCGAGACAGGAAGGGAAACTAGCTGGTGATACAGTAATAATTGAAGATTATAACTGGCGGTTAATTTTCACTACATGGGTAGGTTTATAACATTAGCAAATCCTCCATGACTAGCCTGCAGCTCTGCCTTTTGTCTGGTAGAACACTGCCTCTAGCCTGAAGCAATCTTTTGTTGTGCCCACTGGATTTTACTGAAAATAAAATCTGGCCACCTAGCACCTCAAGAGTTGAATATACAAGTGAGCATCAGAACACTAGTGCAAAATATACGAAAGAGAGTGCTAAGTTTATTGGATGAAATAGTAGTTTAAGGAGATAGCTTTAAACTGGTTAACTATTACATGGTTGTAACATAATCTCTTTCTCTGCAGATTTTCTCTTGTAAAATATAGGCACTGAATTCATACATGTCATCATACATTGGGTTTATATATTTGGGGTTAAAAAAATACATATATTTTTCTTTGTAACAAACAGAAGTAAATTTGGTCGTGGTCTCTTCTGAATTTGTTACGTTAGAAAGAACTTCTATCTAGAATATAAATAGGGATGGCAGAATTACCTTAGAGGCTTGATTAATTTAAGCATTGCTCCCTATGCATAGCAGTCTTGAAGAAGCCTCAAAGAGCATGACTGGGGAGAGTAGGAGGGAGGTGAGTATTACTACTTATATTTCAGCTTTACTGAAATACCGTATCCCAGTTCTGATGTGCACGTCAGGTGTTGGAAAAACTGGAAGGAGTTTGGAAAAAACCTACATGAATTTGAGGTCTGGATAATCAGCTTTAGAATGGAAGATTAAAGAAGCTCAATCTATTTAGTTTATCAACAGACGGTAGAGGCTACCTGATAAGTCTATAAGTACTTAGGCAGAGTGAAGGTATCTGTCAGTTAGATGGTTCTTTGTCAGCCAGATTAAGGGGATTCTCATGGCTGAAAGCTGAAGCTAGATCAGTTCAGACTAGAAATAAGTTGCAGTTTTCTAATGATACAATTAAATAAGAGCAGCTTATTAAGGGATGTAGTAGACTCTCTTATGAACAAAATCCTCACATAAGGCCCTAGTGCTTTCCCAGGAAGCACCTGGTGTTTTAGTCAGCCGGAAAGCTTGGGTTTGAAGCTAGAAAAAAGTGATGCAATTCTATGGCCTGTTTTAATATAGAATTTCAGTACAGATCATAAGGAAGATTTTTGTTCTTGATTCCTCCTTAAAATTTCATACAATTTAAATGCTTCTTTTCTTAAGAAAAGAAGTTTGTGTGAAATATGAGGTGATCAAAGCAAAAAGGCAGATTTCTAGTGGGATGAGTGAGAAGGCACTGTCCTCTTAACAGGACAGGTAAAAGAGGAAGGACACTTTCCATTCTCCCTATATATTTTTCTGGCAGTCAAAACCACAAATATCTCTCCAGTCCTTAATTCCAGGCCTGATGTAATCTTTTACCAATGTATATGTTAGCCTTCTCAGAAGCATTGCAGATAGTTTGTGCCTTCTCAAAGTTCATGTAACTGACAGCTGGGCCTGCACTTTTGCAAAGCAAAGCAGCCCTTGTTTAACATGTTTTTCCTGGTGCTACCACCTTGTCCATGGACTTATGAGGACACAGCAGGTCAATCTTCGTGGTAAGGTATGAGGCTTTGTAATTTCTAATGAATTGTGTGAGAACTCTTTGTCTTGGTTTTGCAAAAGAAATAGGAGGAATCTTTCGAAGGAGATTGGCACTTGCATCATTTAGTTTGCCTCTGTTGTAAAATCATCACCTGTCTGAGTGAAGGTGTCACCTTTTCTCTTTGTTATACCCATAGCAAGGTCAATCAGTGCTGATTTAAAGTACCATTCAATGTAGATGAGAGATGTTGGGATGTGGGGAAGTTTAAAGGAAGCACCTAACCTACTTTCAGTGAAGACGCTTTCAGAGACTTCCCTAGTATCAGTGGTCCTTTAACTCTTGTAAGCACTGTATCTAAAATAAGTGGAAAGCAAATGTACTGCATCTCAAGTTTATAAATTCTCCTCCTTCCTCCCATTACCAATATTGCTGCCTCCAAAAACTCATAAAAGAAGGCAGCATGAATTGAGGTTCTGAAAAAGAAAATGTGCAATATTGGATTTCTTTTTAAAGAATTTCAGGACTTCAGAATAGATGGGACTTTTTTACTGGTTGTGGGTTTTGTATGTTTTGGGTTTTTTTTTCCTGCAGTTGGAAAGTCTAAAACAAACTGAACTGGAAGATGAGGTTTGCTCCAAATGTGTGTCAGTGCATGTTCTATTCTAGAGCCGTGTGAATTGTCTGCATGAGCTCAGGCTTTTCCTGGTCAGAAATGTACAGGGTTGCACGTGTGCTGCCCTGGAGTAGTACGGGATTTTAAAGATCCAGGAAATCTGCATCTTCCTCAGTTCCTTGTTACTGCCCGTGACAAGGTGGCACAGCTTGACAGGTGTCTGATCCATCAGTTCTCAGCTGAGTAGTTACAAAATACTTAGAAATTTACACTCAGAGTAGCCTTTAGTGTGTTACTTGTGTACTGAGCTGGACTGAATGCTTGGACTGACTGTCCCTGTCATGGTCCCCTCACTGTGTAGATACCTCTATCCACAATTTCATAAATCTTAGTTTAGGTCAGAATCTGCCATTAAGCCAATATTCACTGCAGAATACTAACAGCCATGCTAAGATCAAGCAGGTGATTGGTCTACTTAACCTTCCTGGCATCATTTAACCCATATCTGCATTCACGTAATTCATATTTGAGAATATGGCAAATACAGCAACAAAAGATTGTATTTGCTTTTATGTAAGGCACTAGAAAGGGTAACTTGTAATGTGAAAGCTGGAGTTCAGAGGGAGACTGATACCCTGCAGTAGCGACAGATCCATTAAAAACTGGAGGAAGTGGTCAGATAAAGTTATTCTACCTGCATGGTATGACTAGCCAAGGGAGTGGTTTCATGGGCTGTGTATTAGGCAGAGCTATCTCACTATTGCTGTCAGGTAAGGATCTTTAAAATGTTTAGAAGCTCCGCTGTACTGCGGAAAGCTCAAGGCTTCACCTTCCTGTCAGGTAGTGTTCCTCATGACTATTATTCAAGCTGGGATTCAAGAGCACCAAAGTTCTTATTTCTCATTTGCCTTCTACAGGAACGAGATACATGTTGAAAAAAACAATCATGGTCTAGATTGTCATGCCAGTCTCAAAGTCTAAGTGGACCTGGATTGTCATCTTCCAGAAGTTGTGCTTGCTTCAGGGAAACAAGCTGCAGAGGTTCAGAACCACATACAGCACATGATGGTATCAAACCATTTTGGGTCTTTCCTTGGCTTTTTGTGTCGATCAGTGCCCTGCTTATCAAAAGGCAGGACATCTTGAACCATGTGTTTCCATTTGCTGTCCATTGATTACAGAGAAGCTTTTCCTC
This sequence comes from Buceros rhinoceros silvestris, assembly GCF_000710305.1. Classification (NCBI taxonomy): domain Eukaryota; kingdom Metazoa; phylum Chordata; class Aves; order Bucerotiformes; family Bucerotidae; genus Buceros; species Buceros rhinoceros. Next base: position 17,579 of record NW_010413812.1, read on the forward strand.
TCTTTCCCACTCCCCTTACCAAACTGTCAAGTTGTCCTGCAGGAGACAGATGACAGCAGTCACTCTCGCTGGAAGAGTTCCTCTCCTGCACTGCAGCAAAGTGAAGAAGTGCATTAGCTCTTGCTAAACAGTAGGTACTTGGTACGGCACATAGGTCAGATGCCAGCTCCCAGAGATCTGCACATCTGATTGAATTGAAACTCTGCTTTCTTACTGCCAGTCACCTGCTGAGAGAGGGCCTGTCAGGAGGAAAAATTGTTGCTTTAGGATGCTATAGGTGGGGTAGGTTCTGCAGTGTGGACTTGAAAGTATGGGACTGAAATACTTAGTGCTGAAGTGGGAGCTTAAGGATGCAGAGTGCTGGTGCAGAATCCTGACAGTTGCATCAGACCATCCTTTAACCTGTGTGCTGGAAAAACTAGCAGCAAAGTGTAGTACAAATACATATTTGCAGTCTAAGAAAGATGTAAAGGACACAGAAAGGTTAGCAAGATGAAGGATGGCATTGCAGCGTTGTCATATTTATATGCTGAAAATCTGCAGACAGTTATCCTGAAAGTTTATGTGTATGTGTATACGTATATTCATATGTTTAGAAAATCATGTTTCCTTTGGGTTTCGAGAGTTTTCTTTAAGAATCTGTTGATTCGAAATGACCCTCTTTTAAGGCATCGGTTATGTTCCTTCATCTGATGTTACAACTTTTATACAGTGTGCTGGGGGTCTTTTGCCTAAATGAAAGCTGATTTAAATCTGTGATACATTGGAAAATATATGTCCTATCTGGCTATTCATGTTATAATAATTTGAAAATTACGAAAAATCAGTACTGTTATTTATCAGTCTCTCTTGAGTTTCTTATTTTGCTTCAGCAGTCTGGTTTCAGCTATAAAAAGTATCTATTATTTACTCTTAAGTGGAACTAGTGTATAATATAGCTGGTATTTTTAGATGATCTTTGTCCATTGTCAGTATTTTAGGTGGACTGTTTCTCTTGCCAGGAATGGCTTCATGAGAATTCTCTCAGTGATATTGCAGTAAAAGCAACATTTACAAAAGAGCAAAAGCCTGAACCTTGGCTTTGTATAGATATAAAACTTCCATGTGGATGCTGCTTTGAAAGAAGTCTAGTGCTTAAATAGTGTGCACTGCTAGTATTGTCTTTCACAGCAGTTGGGAACAGTTTGCCCTTGTCTGTAATAGCATCCAGACTGGTTTCTGCCCTGATCAGGCTACCTGTAGTTGACATCTGTTGGACACGTGTCACTTCCATTTGGTGTTACTGGTTTGTTTCTCTCTGGTTATCACCTCCTTCAAGAGTGTAACAATAAATGGAAGGAAAGGGGGTTTAGAAGAAAGTCAGATCTCCAATATCCTACTGTATTAAAATACCTAAAGTCTGGGGATGTTTTTTCTGTAAAGGCAAATAAATGATACTTCTGCACTTAAAAAGTGTAGCCTTCTTTTAAGGATATTGTTGTTTTTATTTTGGCTTGACTAATGGTTTACGCTTTCAGAACTAATGAACACAGTTTTAATGCTTCAGTAACACACTTGTCTAAAGCACTTGGCAGGCTGCTAATAAATTAAGCCTCTCAAGCTTTCTGTAAAGTGTCACAGATGGAGAAACAGAAACATGGAGAGGCCAAGTGACTTGCTCCAAACATATAAGTCTCCAGTTGTGTTGCTGAAGTGCTTTGGTTAGATGCGCTTTCATTTGGAAATTGTATAAGGCTGAGATGAGTTAAAAATAAAAGTGGCTGAATGTAACTGCATCAGATGGTGTATTTTCAACAACATTCCCCATAGACGTTTATCTTGTTATTTGCACAGCATAGCTAGTTGCATCTGTGTAGAGGCTGTGTGCCCCTTTGCCTCACTTTCAGTAACCATTGATATTTTTATGAAGAGCAGGATAATGGAGGACCTGATACATCTGTGGGCACTTGGGAGACTGAGACCAGCAGCTTTACGCTGCTGCTGGGAAGTTAAGTTTTAGTTCTTCCTTTGTTTAAGAAGAGAAAAACTGCTTTTCAGTATGTCTCCTGTGTGCCGATCTTATTGAGCTATCTTATGGAGGAGATTTTGTCATCAGAATAGCTGTGCTTTTGTTGTTGTTGTTGTTTTCTTTTGTTGTATTCAAAATTTTTCTGTGCTTGCAGTCAAACAAAGTTAGGTACTTAGCAAAATCCTGGTCTGTCCAGCCAATACCAGCAATCCTTGCCTTGGAGTGTGTTGTTTCTTCAGGAATATCTGTGAACTGCACTCCACTAACTCCCGTATTGGAGCCTCAGATAGCTTTGAATTGTGGGGTTTTCACCTCAGAGTTTGCTCTTAGGTCCAAGCAGCTATCAGAGTATCAGTTTGATGCTACTGTATGTGTTCTGTAGCTTGAAGGAGGCTTTCCTTCACTTTAGCAGGTATCAGTTTATTGTTTTCTTTTTATGCGGGCAAACTGACTCTGAGTGCTCCCATGGAGATGTTTCATTCAGAGAGACATTCTGCAGCAAGGAGCTTCCTGTTATATGTGATACCTCATTTTACTTGATTTTGAGTGGCTCCTGGCATTTTTTGCCATAGCCTTGTTTTTAATAAGGGGGATTTGGGCAGATGAAAGGGCACAGAGAGCTGTGGGTGAGAGGAAATTACACTGGAGAGGAAGAATAGGGAAGAGGAACAGAGGGAGATTTTGCACTGTGGTAGAGTTCTGGGAACATATCTTCTGAAGTTTTGGGGGATGTGTCCTGGCTAGTAGCGTGCCCTCTTGCCTAATTTGTTTTTTGTGTAAGTGCTTCAGATATGCCTCCTGGGAATACTACGGGAGCTTGTAAACTGCCAGAATCTGTCTGAAGGAATCAAGAAGTGTGGTAAATGATTAAGTTTTCGTTTGCTCAGAGTGTCCCGAGTTTTGATGGTGTCTGGGCTAGTGACGGCTTACAGTTCCTTTGGTATGTGTGCTTACATTCTGCATGGCAAAATAGAGGACAAAGTTTTAATTAACAGCAGGATAGCTCCCATTATGAATGATCTTGCTCACCTTAAGAAAGCTTTTTGGATACCTAAATGTTCAGAATATTTACTGTTTTGAAAATGAGAATATTTCATTTTCAGTTATGTTTGGAGGCTGTAAAATCTAAAAGTCTTCTAAATGTAGTTGAAAGCCATGCAGTCAAATCAGGGCATGTCACTTAAAGAGATCCTTCTATCTTTGTATGCATGATGATAATACAGTAATCTAGACATTAAAATGTAAGTGTAGGCCTTGGAATGTTTGTTCTCTAACTTCAGTAAAGTGAAATATGATTCCAGTGTGTGAAATAACAATTGATGATAGAACTGGAAAAAGTAGTGCCGTATTGTTTACAGGATTTCTTTTTTTTTTTTTTTTGCATAGAAGAAATATTCACATGGGAGGAGTGTTGTAGTTCTTTTCTGTATAGTGTATGTTTTTGGTGGAATTTTAGCAGAGACAATTTTATTCACAATTTCGTCAGTGGTTTTGCAACAAGTTTGACATTTTATAATGCTCTGTTTCCACAGAAGAATAAAAGTCCTTGTAGGGTTATTGAAACATGCAGTTGTAAAGCACTTGTAAATTATCTTGGAATGTAAACAGTGATTGTGAGCTAGTTATGAGTGTGTTTATTTTAATAAGAATTGGGGCATGTTTTGATAATTAATTGGGCATGAATGATTAGTACTAATTTTTATTGTATTATAATTTCTTTTTCATGATTGCTCCTTTTTCTCAGCCCCCACCCCCCGACCCCACCCCACCCCCCTTCTTTGACAAGGGAATTTGTCATTGTTTAATTTCTGGTAGCTACCCTGTTGATACTGAACCAAAATAAATTAAATGTGAATGTACACATTGACAACTGTGAATGGGCGCTTTCTGAGGTATAAGTGGCAGAGAGCTGCAACATTCTTGTTGCTGTAAAATATAACTCTCAGATGAAACTAAATCTTCCCACTTTATGTGCGTGCAGTTACAGACTACAATTTTTAATGCAGGGGTGGATCTTAGTTGTGCCTATGTTTTCCATTGAAATTGTTAGTGTATTGTCGAATTTAATAGCTGATGACTTTGATAGAGTTAGCTGTAAAATTCAGCTGGTGCATGAAATGGAAACTGCTTCCACGTAAGTGATAAAGCAATAGAATTGTAATTAACAAGCTCTGATTTGTGTTTATATTCAGATGATACAGTCAGGAAGGAAAAAAAAATCTTTTTTGTTCTTCTATAACATAAAACTATGTCAAGAAAATGTGGTAATATTACAAGGTCTTTTGTAGTTATAAGTGATGTTGCTAGTGTCTTTTCAAGTATTGCAAATATAGGTAATGACTGATAAAGTTAGAAAGTAGTATTTCAGGCATTAAAGAAACTCATTAAATCAGTAAAGAAATTTATAGGTATCCAGACCGCCCTAACTCTATTGTATAGTCGTGCAGTACCTATGCATCCTAATAACTTACTTAGAGCATGTGCTTCCCCATAGTTAGTGGGTTTTTAAATTTTTATTCTATAGCTCTTGGAGGCTTTTTACATTGTGGAAACATGTTGTTCTAATAAAAATAAAAAGAATTTGGCTTTATAAACTACAAAGATTCTTGATTCTTTTAATGCTCACAACTGAGAGACAAGTTTTAAGGTGCGGCCATTTGATGCTGTTTAGCTGTCAAATGATGTAGTGCACTTAAACTTGGAGACTTAACAAATGTACTGTAAGGTATGAAATTGGTTCAGGAATCCTTGCCTATGACAGAAGTTTTGAAGATGCTTTGTATTTTAACACTGTGGGGAAAAATGTATTCTGGGCTTAAGAGTTTTCCTTAGGCAGAGGCGTTCTATCGTTAGTGCTTGAAAAAAACAAATGGACTGTTCAGCTTTTCTGCCCCAAAAACTGCAGCAACTTTCTGTTGGAAAGTTGTTGGAAAAACTATTTGTGATAATCTCAGAAACAGGATGGTATTTAATTGCAGAGTGGTTGGATAGATCATTTACAGAAGCTTCATTAACAGGGAGTTTATATTAGCAAGTGATGTCTCATGCCATTCAGATAAACAGTTCAACAATACATGTGTGTCAAACAGGAGATTCAGAAGGAAGGTGCACATCGCTAAGTTGGAGGTTTTGTGAGCGATCCTCCAAATATGCACTTTACAGATGTACGTGGACATTCCTTGTACTGTGCTGAGTGGGTGTTAGTGCATACTGCATTTTTTCTACACTCAGATTGTTAGCCTCCTTAACAGTTTCACAGCCTTTTTTGGTTAGAATAGTGATTCTGTCTGACATTAGATTCATTTACCCTTCATTAAATCCATACACTACATTAATCGCTTGGCTGCTGCCAAGATCCCTGAGGCAGGTACCTTCCTCAGGTCTGGTGCTGTGGCAGCATACACAGTGCAGTCCTGCCTTGAGAGATGTTGCATCCCTCAAGACATGTATGTACCTCTTTTACACTGAAGCAGCTTCAGCTCACACAAGCAGTTCCAGAGTTTGCTTCTGATCCTCAATGTAGTTCCACTTGAAGACATACAAACAATTCTCAGTGGACAGATGTTCACTCACATGGCTGCTGTACCATTTTTTTGGCAATTTTCTGAGGGTTTTTTTGAAAAATTGAATTTTGTTGAACTCTATCTTTTCACAAAGTAGTAATACCAGTTTGTCTTTTCCAGATGAAATATTGTGATAGGAATTATCTGTTACTTACTGCCATTGTAATTTTCACATAAACTTGCAGATGAAGTATTAACATATATTAAGATATGCATAATAATGAATATATTTATTTTCTTGTGTGATGTTTTTCATCAGTAAATTTGAAAGTGTTTAATTAGGAGTTAGAATGCATGTAATTCCTCCTGATGTACAGGAAAAGACACTAAGAATTCAAGAAATTTGGCTTAAAGCTTTCCCAGTAGGCGATAAAGGAATGCAGGGTTTGACTCCTCCTTTGTCCACTATCCTGTCTGTTGGATTGTGCAGTAATTAGTAACAGCCCTCCAAGGACCCATACTGTTACAGTAAATGGGGGTAAGGTTTGTTCCTTGTAATAGTGTGGAGGACATCTTTGTGTAATGGGGTTGGTGAAGAGGTCTCTTAAGTGGTCTCTGTCCATGAATCATGATGACTTTTTATTGCCTTACAATGCTGGAGAGTACCTTAAATGCATGAGACAAGGCAGTGCATTTTTGCTTCTCTATCTCCTTTTTCTTCCATCTGTTCAAGACACTATCCCTGCTGAAGCCAGGTGTGTGCCAGAGCATTGAGAGTGTCTGAAAAGCTGTGTCTTGGACTCTGCCTAGGAAACTGTTGTTCCAGTGACCCAAGTTAGGTAAATCATGGAGTACTAGGAGAGACAGCAGACTTCAAAAGCTGAAAAAACACACAAAGAATTGATCTTTAAACAGAATTGTTTTGTTGAGTTTTATTTTTAACTGCTGCAGAGCTAGCATGACAGAACACTGTAGTACTGGATGAAATAAATTAATAACTGCTTTGCTGTACCCAAACCCTCAGAGCAGTATAACGCTGGAAGGGAGATTTCTTCTAAGCAAAGTTGACAGGCATCAGGCTGCAGCATAAGAAGTGTTAAGTGGTCCACTCATGTCAGTGAGCTGTTAGGTGGGTGAGGTTAATCTGGAAAACTGGGTGCTGGTGAAAGCTTCACTTACGGGACCTGGTTGTGTCAGCAAATGCTGTTGCTGACCTTTCGTGTGTTAGTGCCAAGGACCTGAGGCAGTCACTGAGCAGACCCATTTTTAGCAGCTCGGTTGAATTTTGTTGCAGTTTTCTTTGTGTGTGTTCCTAGCATGCTCTTAGCTCCTCAGTAAAAATGTCTGAGCCCTTCATATTCTAATCTCAGTCAGGTATCAACAGCGATGGAGCTGCACCATATCCACTGCAAGGAAACTTGCCTCAGAGGGCTGCACTGAGAAGCAGGCTTGCTCTTTCCATGGTCAACTGTCTCTAAAACATTCTTATTTTTGAGTCAGAGAAGCACATCTCAGGATCTGAATCAGCCTGCTGATTCTTGATTACATTCAGTGGTCTGCCCTTCTCAAGCCTCAGACATGCTTCCTTGTGGTGTTTGATTTGCCCCTCGAAGTACTAACCAAGTACTAGTCATTGCTGCTGCCAAGTAGTGGAAAGTGAGAAACATTGTGAAGAAGAGCGAGCTGGAAAGATCCTTGTAGTAGTCAGATACTTAAAATTGTGAAAAACAGTTATCTTTCCATAGTTTGAGGAGTTCATTACCTAAAGGCCAACTTTTTCTCCCATCCAGGAAACAAACAAATGAAACAGCTCCAAAGACAACTGAAGCTTTTCCAAGTCTCTGTTTGAGAATGTGGAAATGAAATAATTGTTGCCTAACTTTTTTGTTTGTTAAATAGTGAGAATTACATAGGTTCAAGTCAGAGTATGACTTGTGCAGTATTTAGTATGGCAGAAATTTAAATAGAACAATAACGTGATTGAGCTAATAAAGCTGCTTCTTTCTTTCATTAAAAGGAGAGAGCCCCATTGATAGCTTTTATTACATTAGTGTGTATGCCTTCGAGTGACAATATTAATCTGATTATTTGTATTATGAGTAGGTACTGTACAGCAGCAACAAGTGCAGAAGATCTTTTTTTTTTTTCCAGATACAAGGAACACATGTGTGTTCTGTTGCTTTTTCATTTCTTTCTTTTGCTGTTTCAGTACTACTTACAGGTTTGTTTAGACTTGCTCCATAAATTTTTTTGAAAGTCTTCAGAACTGAAATGTCTTGATATTTCAGAGGGGACATACTTCCAGTTTCTTTTGCTCATTCTTTAGTTGGTAAAAGCTTGAGTTTCTTAAGGCCTTTTTTGCCTGACACAGAAACAACAAAAACACTAACTTTTCTCTCATCTAATGGCAGTGGATCTCATGAGTGTGTCTTGGTGGCACAGTTTGCTCCTTTGTAGGGTGATCACTTTAACTGCACAGATTCATCTTGAGGCTTTAAATCGTGATTGATCATGTACCTGTGACAAACTGTAACTTTCTTAGTAGGAGCTTTTGAAGGAGGAGGGATGGGAAGGAAGGGAATTACTTTGAATGTGGTGTGTACAGAGGCTTTAGGACGCTCATACTGAAGATTTGATGGACACTTTAGTGGCATCCAGACTTGTACTGACCTGAGCCCTTCATGACTGTGTTCTTCTCTAAGGGTTGTGTCTCTTGGAGGTAAGAATGCTTCCTGAGGTGAGCAGCAGGCTTTTGGCATGGACTCAGTTAGTCTGGCAAAACTGTGCTTTTAGCTCCTGGAATAGGGTAGACTACTGTACCGGTACAGAGTGCTGCATTGCCAGACTAGTTTGTCTATACTTAATGTGTTTAAGAAGTAGGAGCATATTTCTATCCTGAAAAATGTTTGTGGCATGCATGTAAGTGTACTATATAAATCTCAGTGTGGAGCTGATGATGTATGTATGCTTTTCCAGACAGTAAAAATATTTCACTGCTTGTACTTGCAAGTATAATTACTCCCTTGAGAGCAGAATCCTTAAAAACAAGAGCTATTTTCTAGAGCTGTGTGCTAGTGGAACTAAAGACTGCTCTTTAATCTGCAGGAAATATTATCACCTGTTTTAATTGTTTTGTCTAGGTGGCCTTGGGGTATAGTTCTTGTATGTTTGGAACTTCAGTTAAAAAGTTTCTCCACTCACATTTCCATATCCTCTTAGCCATTAATGAACTTTTTCTCACACTTTTGTCTTTGACGTAAAGTCCTCTAACTGAAAAAATGCATGGTTGAGCACTTTAAGCGGTACCTCAATCTGCATGCCAATACGAAAGAGAATGAAATCCTTATCATTTGGAATTGTGTGAAAGAAAAAGATCTTTTATTGAAAGTCTGTCTGAAGGTAACTTCTAGGAGAGATGAGAGGCAATATTCCTGAATAGAGGTGCTGCTGTAGGTATTGGAGGCACTACAGAAAAAACACAGGGAACTGGCATGAGGATTGTCTGTATCCTTTTAGACAGTACATTTAGACAATACATTTTCATATAATACCCAGCTGCTGATTAAGTGTGAGGAGACACCTTCCATCCTGGGTGAGAAGAGAATTCTTAAATTAAAAGATGTTCTTGCCTTTGTCTTTTCTTGAAGGGAGAAATGAAGTAAGGAATATCTTCAGTGATTGACTTGCAGATTGGAAAAAGCCACACAATTATTGGGAAAAAAATAGAAATTGATATATGTGGCTGCATAGAAAATGCACTCTTTTATTTGTTCAGTTGGCTTTTGAATGCTGCAGCTTGTTTCACTTGTAAAGTGCATATGTGTTGTAAATGTCATGACTAATTAGTTTCAGCGGGTGCTTCTGATTGCTTTGAGATGCAAAGTATTTAGATGTTTAGTTATGTTTGACTTTTTTTTAGCTATGTTTTTGAAGAGATGGCAGATCCAGAAATTGAAATTTGCGGTAGAGCAGGTAAACAGCAAATTCCCTCATAGTATCTTATGACGTGATTTGCTAAAGATTAGCTCCATTTCTGTTATAGTGTGACAGTGATGTCCTGGATCTAGCTGTGATTATGTGTGTTGTTAAGAATAGGTTTGACAAATTTAGGTATACAGCAGTCACCAAATATTTACTGGACAGTACTAATCATTAGTGATTTGCATTCAGGTAGCAACCTAGTAGTTGGTGAAAGATGATATACATCATGAAAGATGGTACAGTGGACATAGCATCATTTTCTTTTGTCTACTGAAATAAACAGGAGTTTCTCTTCCTTATTTATTTTTATTCCTTGTTTATTTTCCAACACAATAGTAACTTGGTTGTAAAACTGTACAGAACACTTCTGGAGAGGAGGACCTAGATGTGAATCTTCTTATGACTGAGTTGTGGACTATAAATAAATACTGATTTTCCTCAGCAGTAACGGATACTCCGGCAGCAGTGAAGGCACCCATAACAACACTTGATGAAATGGGAACAGCATATGGGTCCACTCTTCCTGTACATGGACAAGCAATGAGATACTTAGCATTTTGTTAAATGGCATAGGTGAGGTTAGGCATTTTCTTTTTCTCAACGTTTTTTGCTCATTTAGTCATCATTTTCCGTGCTAGAAAAATCAGAAGCATATACTACTTAGCTATTGTCTGAGAAATATTTTCCTGATGATGTTCTCTTACACTTCTTTAATAATAATCTCATTGTTATTAAACAAGAGCTGGACTAGAAAATTGTGAACATTTCATTTTTAAAGGACTTTTTAACTCTTTAACTTATTCAAAAAAGCAGTGTCTCTATAAAGAACGCACGACAAAAGTTTTGCTTGAAAATGTCCACAAACAAGAATATTTGCTGCAGTTATATATGCCACTTGGATCGGGGAAATGCTCCTTTAAACATTAATAAGCTTCTTTAATAAGTCTTTGCAATAGCATCCCCATTGTACACACTGCTTCTAAAACATACTGAAAGTTATCTTACTCATTGCTTGTTCTATAGTCGTAGTGAGGTCCCAGCCAAAATGAAGGGCCCCATTGTGGCTGCAGTGTATGGACAAATAGTAAGAGAATACTGAAAGGCTGCAGTCTAAACAGGCAGGGCAGACAAAGAGCATATTATCCTGATTTTAGAGATGGGATACTGAGGCACAGAAAAATCTAATCAGGGTCATGCAAGAATGTTGTTTGGGAGCCAGGAATTAAGCCAGTTCTCCTTCAGTATGGTTGTACTGCCTTAAAGCAGAGTCGCTCTTCTGCAGGAGATAATACAGCTTCGCAGGCTAGCGTGTGAGTGCCAGTTGTGTCTTGCTGAGTGTTTATGAAGAAAACACCAGTTGGAGGATTAAAGTCTGTTTCATGGCAGTCTGAACAGACAAAATAGGAGTGAAGGGTTTTTTCAGTCGTGGGATTTTTCTCCTGAGGACTGTCTTACTGCATAGATTACATATTTTTGTTAGTGTGCATTGACAAGAAAATGGAAGAAGAAAACCTGCAATCCTTGTAGATTTTCATTGCTAACACTGCAAATGATGGACTTAGTAAAATGAATTGTTACAAATAAATTGTGTTTAAAAGATTTCTGGTTTTCCCCTCCATGTTCAGTAGTGGCTGTATTCAACATTTCCTTAAAAAAAAACCGAAGAACAAAACCAATAAAGATCAGAGAAGTTATTTTCCTTTCAAACTTTGTTTTTCAGATCATTTATCACTTAATATAAGATCATTGAAGCTATGGTTTTAGCAAATGGGGAAAAATAAGGAAAAAACACTCCTGTACTCACCCTGACATGCTGTAAAGGTGATCTGAAGTACAGATCTACTTTTGTGCAGTTTACAGATGGGTTATTAATAAATTTTGATTTAAAGTATTTATTTTGACTTGCATAATGGAAAGATTCAAGTCTTTTCACTAAGTTCATGTAGAAACCCTGCTGGTGTGAAATGGAGTAATAGCACAACTACATCATTAGTAAATACTTAATGATTGTAGTGAACCCTTAGGATTATTGCTCTGTGATGCAAAAGATGAACAGGCAGTCATTTATGCTGATTTGTTACCTCTTCGGCCAGCCACAATCAGAAGTGACATTTATGGTCAACTAAGAATTAAATTTCTGTGGTCAATCTGGCTGTTCCTCAGCAATTCTAATAACATCACAAGAGCTTATTTTGTTTTCTGAGGTCGTCAGCTGGCAACTAAACTGTCAACTAAATTTGAACGTTAAAAGATACTTGCAAGATCTGCTTCGGAGTAGAGAAAGGCACACATTTTCTCCAGAGAGAAAATTCTTGCCTTTTTATTTCTTTTAAAAAGTCTTAATTGGTGTCCTGTAGGGAGGAAATACCTTGTGTTCATGGAACAGGTTCTTGGAGTAGATGTTGCTGATTGTCCCACTGCAGTAGCGCATGCCACTTCCATATGTGAGACCATGTATTTTTAATTGTGTCAGGTTCTTGAAGAAGGCTAGGAAAGCTAAAGTCTTCCATATACGAAGTCAGGAGGGTGGTAAATTGCAGCTCTTCCGTCACTTTATGTCATGACGGCAAGATTGTGCTTGGTGAATATCTCATGTTACTGCTAAGCTGAAGTTAACCATGTGCATTCTCAACCTTTATCTTTTATTTCAACTGCTGTGATCTGATCACCATCCTCTGGACTAAGCTTTGCTGCTCATGAAAGTGTAGCACCGAATAGGATCGAACCAAGTACTGGCTGAGAAGCTCAGAAAGAGAAAGACATCAGTCTGGTAACAAAAGGGACAAGGAAGCTATTAACAACCCAGCTGTGAAGAGAAGCAGCAGACTGCTATGCAGGGTGCAAGTGTTAGCAGTGTTCTTCCAGCTAAATCTCCCTTCAGAGAGCAAGACTTAGGCAGATGAAGGTCTACTGGTACCCGTCTATAACCTGCCTATAACCTATACAGGCTCTGTAATAAACCACAATACCTGATATATGGACAGCTTGCTGAAAGAAGAGTTGTTCTCTGTTACCATGAAGTAGGTATGTTTTCCCATCTGTCAGGCAGAGCTGTCTCCTTCAAATTCTGCAGGTTTTGCTTTGAAGGACCTGGAAAGCCTTTTTTCTACTCCCTCAAACACTATTGTCTTGTTGGCCTTGGTGCAAGTCTTGTCAGTCTTGGGAGTCACCTATGTTTGGATGGATGCCGGTACAGCTGTAGAGCTATAAAGAAGATGGTCTTCATCACAGATAACAGGAAAGGAGACTTCTTCCCTTTTATCATTCTTGGTGCCGGCCTATCAAAAAGTTACATCTATGGTAGGAGTATTTGAATGGCCCACCTTTCCAGCAAAGAATTCCATAATTGTCACTGATACTGTATTTTCACCTTTGGCTCTAGACAGACTAATATAATTGGATTTTCAGGACTCTAATTTCCAGAAGTCCAACATGCTTTTCTGAAAACCATTAATGTCTGGGGCTCCAGCAAGGGTTCCTCACTCTACTAATGAAGGACAGGAATACTAAGCTATTGCCCTGTGGCAATCATCAGCAGTTGTAATGCCAAAGGTGAAAGCTGAGAAGGGGTCCAAAGTACTCTCTGCATAGCCTGAGACTTCTATAGCTTAGGAGTATCTGAAATACCAAGGAAAAAAATTAAAAACACGCCATATATTTCAACCGGCATTTGGTATCTTTAGAATCTCACCTTACTACCTCTGCAGGACTAGTGTGTTCATGTTGTTTCCTTGCTTCTTTAGTTTATTTGACTAGGCATCAGAAAGCTTAACTATCTTATGGCAGAAAATCAAAAACTGAAACACTGTGTATTTCTGTGAATTACTGTAGATAGCTTGCAGACCTGACATCTCTTCCTGTGTCAAGGTGTGCTCTCCCAGTAGAGAAGCTGTCAGAGTCTGCTTGCTGTAGAAGTCTCTGAGAACGTATGTATGCGGTGCAACCCTCTAACTGTTGCTAAAGGTCAGACGTCTAATTCAGGAGAACCATACATCAATCTGAGCTGAAATTTAGTCCCATCATCCATGAAGGATACTGCTTGTGCTGACAAGTCTCATTTGCAGCAAGACTTCTCTTGATACATGTTTGAGGAAGAAAGAATTGTTCTGTTGCTATATAGTGGTTCATGGAGACTCTCTAGTCAAGGTGCATGGCATTCACTTTGAATTATGAGGAAATTAAGATGATTTCCAGCCGTTCCTTCCCTTATGCCTGCCTGTGGGAAGTTGAGAAATCAGAAGTCTAATGCAGAGACTGATAATCCTCCTGCACATTTCTCTGCCCTTTGTATGCACACCTGTCTGTGGCCATGCTCGCTCTCCATGGTTTTTGATAGTGATATATGTGAGCATCTAAGAGAAGTCCACTGTTCCTGTAGGGTGAGAGAGTCTCCTGATCACGACTTCTTTGCCATGCTCTCTGTAGTCAGAAGTCTGGGGATGGTTATGCTGTATGATCTACGAATGGAATGTCACCTCTGCTTTTGCATATGGAGTGCACAGTCTAGATTATTATGTATAATATATCTTTTAATGTTTTCTTGCCCTCAGTAATTTAATTTTTGCCGTCATTTAATAATACTGCTTCAGTCCTGAAGATAGAAGCAAGATGAAAGTTGTACCTTGAGGTGATACCTTTAATTAGACTAACTGAGCAGGTAGGGAAAAGAGAGACATTTTGGGGCATGCATCTCTTTAAAGCCCAAAAGCTAGGTCTAAGTGATTCCCTGATGGTCTAACTGAAGATACTGTCTGTGTTTACATGACTCCGTTATTTTGCTTTTAAACACGAAAGCCTATTTCTTCCTTGTATTTTGCTCACCTTGATTTATGAGGCAAATTATTTAACTGATGAGTAGAAGGTTTGGCATTTTTTTTTCCTTTATTTCTGTCTTTGGACCTTAATATGCATAATTGGTATCTATTTTACTGTGTGACAGGAATTTTTTCCCAGGTATTGAATTTTTTACAGTTTTAGTATAATAGACTTCGTAAGCAGTTGCTCTAGTTCCTGGTGTATGTTATTATATGTAAAATGGGAGCCAGCTCAAAATGCAGGTTCATGAGGAAGATGCTCCTTGAGATAATTTCCCTTCAGTGTAATCTGATAATTAAAGAGAAATGTAAGAACAGTTATAATTTTGTAGGCAATAGTTTTGTAGGCAGAGTTGTTAAAATTTCCTTGTGTTCAAATGTTATGAATACACTTATGTAGTTAAAACTAAATGTTGTGTAAGTTAATTATGTCCATATCAATTACAAGCATGGGTTTTATTGCCTGTCACCCTGCTAAGCTGTGTTTTGCCTTGCCTTCCAGCCCTGTTCCACTCTCCAAATTCTTTCTTGCACACGTGCAAGAGAGAGGCTGGTGCGGAGCATGGCCAAGGCGATGAACGGCCTGTCTTTGCTCTAGCTGGTCCTTGCCAGGACCATCCCCCATCACTCCAGTCCTGGGCTGCAGTAGCCAAATGTAAATGTTTGCTAAACTTCATTAATATATTCTAATGGCTTTAATGTTTGTATTTGCCTTGTAGTTTAAACTCTGGTGATAAAAAATTGAAAAGAAAGTGTTAACCAAATTTCCTATAACCATTCAAACAGTCCTCAGTGGCATAGACTGTCTCTAAATGTGCACTGGTTTCTGAGTAGTATTACCTACACCCTTCACATCAGAAATGAGGAGGCTGTTTAACTGAAGGACAGGCAGGTAAGCCAGCGTGTTCAGGAACTGAAAAGATTAAAGTTAACCTCTCTGGTTACATTGCACAAAATAACTGCAAAGTTAAATGGTGAAGTGGAAACTGTTTTCAAAGATAAGTTTAGTAAAGTAATCTGAAGTGCTAAATGATTGTGTAAAAGGAGATTGTACACTTCTGAATGTTTTTATACAATACAAATTAATAAATTTGTTTACTGCTATCTTTAACTGAGGGACAAGTAACTTTATTTTTACAAAGCTTCTTTTGGAGCCAAGTGTCTTCCTTTAATATTGCACAGATAGCAGTGTGACAGAATTCAGAGTGAGCAAGAGAGGCACTGCTGCTTCACAGCAGTTTTAACTGGCTTGGTCCAGTTCGTCCTCCTGTTCTCCAGTTCTGGGTTCTGCATTTCCTTCCCCTCCATTACACTAGCGGTAGCATAGTGTTCATCAGGTTCTGAAGTGGAGCAGCTCATGGAACTAAACTGTCAGAAAACCTTTCCCTGTTTTGTTTTGTCCTTCCAGTTGTTACTTTGCCCTGGGTTCCAAGCTGTCTTGAATTTGACTTCTTGTGTAGTAAGTTAGTTGATGATAAAAGCACAAGGTAGGGACACGAATATGAAGCTTGGAGTTGAAAAGGACTGTATCAGTGCCTGACTTTGATCAGTATAAATTCCTGTGGAACTGCAGCCTGACTTACTGAAACAGAAAATTGCAGAACAACATTTATTTTGAGTGCCATTCAGCGTTACAGAAAGGAGATTGTCACAGAAGAAATTAAATGCCTTTGCAAACACGGAAAACTAGCTGAGTACTTTACTAGGTTATTTGGTGTTGGAGGCGGGATGTATACACAATCCAAGTTGTGTGTGGAGGGTGAAAAACTCCATAAGCAGATGAGCAGTCTTTTCCTACTCCAGGAGCTAAGGAGCCGTGTGTCTCCATATAAACAAGTTTAAGTGGGTTTTTCAAGGATGAGAAACTACATTAGCTACTGTCTCGTGCTGTAGATACCTGAAGATGTGAAAAGCTGAGATTTCTTGGTGCGATAGGTATACAGCATACATTCTAGCCCTGTGCGTCTTGGGTTTTATCCACAGTATTGTGATGTATTAATTGGTAGCCCAGGCAATTCTGGTCCTGTGTGGCTGAATTTTTATAGACTGGTATGGCAAATAGCCTATACAATAAATTTTGTAAAAGTCTTCAGAATTGCGGAAGAAAAGCTTTGTCACATTTTCCCGTGTTTGTTACATTTTCTTTTCCTTTTTTTTTTTTGATATATCGTGTCCTATTCAAAACGGTAAAGTCAGTTATGTGTAGCTTACTTTATAATCCCTTCCAACCAGATTGTTGTTACAAAAGGTATTCAGATACTGTTACTCCACAGTATTCGTTTAGGTCTCTGATTTCCAATTATGAGCTTCTTGGTTTTCCCTTTGTTAGAGATCTCTGGGAATGGAAGGCACCACTTCCATCTTCAATACAGTTTTAAAATGCCTTGATAAGGCAGTGTAGTACAAAATCTTTCCGAGTCATTGGGGATAGTATTTCCTGTATAAACTATAATTAATGAAAAATTCCCTACATTCTTTAGGATTGCCAGCATCCTCATGATTGCTGTAACCTGGAAGGCAGCATACCATTCCAAGTTACTGGTCTGGTTTAAAGATGTCATGACCTTGACCTTTTACCACACTGGCTCCTGTTAAGTCTACTTGCTGTTTTTTTCCCTGACTTATTTTTCTTTCTCACTGTTGTGTTCCATTTATTATTGTTGTGGTTGAAAAGTCCAGTATTCCTGCTTTCTTCTCATTAATCGCTTGATTTTTTTAGCATGCAGAATTTTTGTTACTCTGTATTAACACCCAAAGGACATCAGTCATGACTTAATGACAGTTGTGTTTGGCCCTTTGTTAGTTCTGTCCTGAATATTTTAATTTTTTTTCCTCAATTTCTTGGTTGCTTTAGCCATGTCCTGCATTTTTCTATCAGAAAAGAAATGAGCTTGAACATTACTTTGTGGGTCCAACCCTGGTTAGCCATGGTTTGAGCAGGGCCTTGGAGTAAATGACATCCAGCGATCTTTCAGCTTAAATTATTCTGTGATTAATTGCACCTGTGACTCTGGCATTTTCAGGAGTAAAATGCAATTTATACTGGCTGACTAATTACAGAAGCAACTTAATGTTTTTTGCATGAAAAAGGAAAGCTAAAGGAAAACCATACTTGGGGGAGAATAAAACTGATGT
>NW_010413812.1:35118-53425 GCF_000710305.1 Buceros rhinoceros silvestris
TGACATTTATTTCCAAGATAAGACTATCCTGTCTATGCAAGTCTGTTTAACAGCTGTCTGAGTAACACCCTGAAGATGTCTTTTTATCGTTTCAATTCACCGTTCAAATTACTTAGATTTTTTAAGTAATCTCAAATGCAGAAGTAATCTAATGCACTGAAAGATTTCGTGCATTCCTCCATTTTTGAATGATGGACAGATTCGTCACTTTTGTGAAACCGAGCGCATTTCTAGACACAGAGTTTAAAACTCTGTATCTTCAGGAGCTGGAGAAAGCACCTGGATTTGGATTTGTCCGTTGCCATTTTTGCCATTGCCTTGTTTTTTAAGCTTTTTCTATGTTAGTTTTAAACCGATATGTCTTGAATAGTCTTTATCTCTCCCCTTCTCCCTCCCCTTCTCTCTCTTTACACATAAACATCACAAATATTTTTCAAAGCAGACTTTGTGTGTCTATTTAGTGTAGTCAGAGTTATCTAAGAGCATGTTTAAAGTGTCTATAATTTAAAGCAAAAGATGATCATTAAAAATTTAATTTCCCATACAATATTGTGAGATCTTACTGTTTGACAACCTTAATTCTGCAGTGGAAAAATGTTTTAGATTATTTCTAGATTGTGGATTTTTTATAGAATTGGATGTAAATGATTATGAATTATATAATAATAAAGAAGGAACTTCATATAAGTCATCTGGCTTTGATTATTTCTAAAAATAATCCCTTTGCGTATGATGTTGGAGAAGATAAAAAGTTATATCTGACACCTGGGTTTTTGTTTGTGCCACAGTTTGCAGAAGCCACATTTTCTTTTGTTTCTATGGTATTTGTCTTTTTAATGTACATTTCACCAAGCTGATATCTTACAAAACTGTGTCATATGGCTACAGCTGTCTTTTTTTATTTGAAGATGTTAGTAATATAAAAACTATAAGCAGAAGTTGTATTTATTTTCCAAGCACCATAGCAAAGTATACACAAAGTAATATTTGGTTCAAAATTTTAATCCACAAAAGTCCTATTTCCTGCAGTCAGCATTCACCATTTCTGATTTCCACCTATCTTGCATATTTTTCACATCGTATGGGACATGCTCACATCCTGCTAGGTGAATAGCTCATTTTCAAGCAAGGCTTTTGTCAGTGTACAGTATCTACAGACATGGCTGGCCAAAAGATTTTGTTTTGAGGGGACGATGATGAAGTACTGCAGGGAGTGGGGTATGTATAGAGCGAGCTTTCGCAAAGCATTTGAGTGCTGGAAAATAAGTTGTCTGTTCTTTCTTGCCATCAAGAATCTACTTTGAATCTACTGAAAGCATCTTCCAGTAAAATAAGGTAACTGTGAGGGGATCCGTGGACTCCTTTTACTTACAGAAGGGCTGGGCAGCTCCTTCTGTCTCAGACTCACAGCTTTGCGCGTAGGGAACAGGCGCTGGTAGAGATAACTGTGGGGGTGATTTATGCAGGCGTTGGTCGCTTTGTTTCCCTTTTAGCAGCAACCCAGGTTTTGGTAGAAAATAAATGCACTTCACAGTTACTCTTCTGCCCCTCCCTGTTCTTTTTGTGCTTTACTGATTATTTCAGTACTATTTGATAGTTCCTTTCTTTATTCACCGAGTTATCTACTGTCTTCTCCAGTGGCCGTACCTTTTTCCATGACGAAGTCTTTCCTGAACTAAATCTAACAGAGAGAACTGTTTTCTTTTCCAAAATTAACCTTTCCTGAAAAGTTTATCACCATCACTTCTGACTAAGCAGGCAAGGAGGTGTGACTGTTGCCTTTAGAAGGTAAATTTTTGTTTAGAGAGGCCGTTGTCTTTTTTTGCTGCATGCAGAATATCTGGATTGTCAAATGGCTGTGTTCTGTAGTCTGATACCAGTGTCCAGGAATGACCCTGTGGGTAGGATGTGGGAGCATTGAACTATTCTTACTAAAACCAATAAAACATGTATAAAAGATTTATCGGTTTTGGTATTTTCTGCCTGCTTTTTCATTTCAAATGAAATATAAGTTCTCTGATCTGAATTGCATTTGTGATATTATTACACCTAGTAAAGTGTGTCCCCTGTTGAAATTTCTAGCGAGACAATATTAATGCTTCATACAGTTTTAATTAAAAAGTAATTCATATATACTGTATGTGTGCTTACAAATCACGAGTTTAATCACGCAGACTGATTTGTGCCAATCTTATTAACATCAGTGAACTAATAGAGTTAGTTGAACCTGTTTGGACTTGATGAATTTTCCTCTCTTACGAACTCCTGCATAGTGAGGTTTTAAAGGAATCCGGTCTGAAATAGTGTTTAGCTATTCTGATTCAATAATAACAATATATTTGTGCAGTGTGGTTCCAGTTTCCAGCCTGTGGTCTTGTGTCCTTGTGATTCTTGAATTAAGTGGACTTTGACAGGTAGCTAATAACTTCAGTTCATATCGGAAGACTCACAATTACCACAGATGCTTGCACCTCCACTGGGCTATTTCTAGACATCTGCAAATGAAAAAACTTCCAAAGCACTGCTTCAAGATGTCAATTACTCCACATCTCTGTGTTGTTTTAATGATGTGTTTCTCACAGCAGCATTTTTGTGCGTTCTCCTACATGTCTGTGCAGTTCCTTTGCGTAATAGCTTCTGCCACCTTGGTATCACAAATACTCAAGTGGTGCTATTTCCCTGTTAGGTGCCGTGCCATTTGCCAGGGTTGCGCAGTGAGCTGACAGGTACCAGGACTTTTCCTTCGCTGCTCTGTCTCCCTGACAGTCGGTGCCTGGTGAAACTATAGTTGATTTTATGGTCCTGTGAACTAACCTGATTTCTTATTCCATCGATATCCTTGGATAGATTTCTCCAGTATTAATACCGTATGTGTTTTTATAAGTTACTGCCTGCAGCCGACTTTATAAAAACTCAGACCCAGCCGGACTTCATATGCCTTAGAGCTGGGCATATTTTAAAGGCTAGTATACAGAGCTGCAAAGGTTAAATGGACTTAAGGAATTTTACATGGAAAAAAGTTGTAACTTTAGTGTTTATAAAGAATGAAATCTGCATGTTTTCATAAGAAGATTATCACTGGATCATTCAAACAACACTAAAAAATGTTTTTGTTAAGATGTTTTAACCATTTTTGAAATATTTCATATCTGAAATTATATGTGTGTTTTTGAGTTGAGACTTCTTGTCAAAGTATCCCTGGAATAAATACTCCTTTGTGTAGAGTTTATAGTTCTGTTAGTGGAAATCTGTAGGTTCTGATCAAAAATATCCTTGGCTAAAAATTGCCAATGTAAAGTGATTTTTAGGATAGCTAAATTATTAAAACAAGATATAGAATAAACAGACCAGACATAATGCCTGCTTAGGGTTTTGTTTGTTTTACTAGTAGGGAGAATTTGCTTTAATTCAGCTGTGCAGTTTTGGGTTCCTCAGTGCTAACACTAGTGACACCAAGAAATTACCAAGGGAGTTTATACCTTACTGCTGACTTTCTTTTAAATTTAAATTGAATGCGTTGATTGCATTCATCTGGCTGTAATGCATTTAACAGCTTGGTTAGTCTAAGACTAGCATCACAAAGGGTCATGACTGGTTAACCTTTCAACTGGATCTCATAGCCTGGTATGAGCAGTAATGTAGAGAGAGGGGTTTGGTTTTCAGCAGGTGAAGAAATGATTCACATCATAGCAGACTATGAAGTACCTGCTGGTACCAGTGGTGCTGGTTTGTGCACAAGGATGGCTGAACAAGCCTGTCTGGATCTACTTGTGATACTGGCTGAATTACCATGAGGGGGGTGCCCTCTTCCTCTGTGGGCTTTTCAGGGACTGAAGACACTTTGCACTTCATCATACCAAGTACTACCATCATAAGCAGTGACATTACTTACACAGTAGTACAGGTCAAGGCAGTATTTTTATAATACTTCTAGGGCCAAAACATTTGCTTTGGTTAAGAACTTCTTGAGTCAATTTTTTTGGAAGAAAGCACTATCTTTAAAGAAAAGTGTGACTTATTGGAGAAGTAGGATTTAGTTGGTGATGTTTATCAGTCTCGGCTGCTGTTGTGCATGTTTGTCTTCACTGAGGGTCTTCTCATTTTTCCTCCTGTTTAAAAGGCTCCAGGTTGGTATTTCAGTCTGAGTCAGAAGCCACATTTGTAAGTTCTGTAACAGATTTCGGATGCTGCTGAATAACACTGGAATGCCAATTTACGACATCTTTAAAGAAAGATGTCACTGCCCTGTTCTGCGAGGCGGCGGGATCTGTGCAGCTGATACCTGCCACGGGGTTACTCACGCAGCAACACCTTTGTTAACACACTGGGCGTGGTGACGTGGTCACACTGAAATGCATGGAAGTGGCTGGAATTTCTGCCCTCTAAGCTGAGCTGTGGTGGATGATTACGTGTGCTTGTTCTTAAGTTACAGCAATGCAGAGTGAAACAAGTTACCTCACTTGTAATGTTAGAGCTCTGAGGCCTTCAGTAGTAATTTAAGCCCCTTTGACTCTGTTTGTAATGGCTTAAGAATGCATGTATTGCATTATGTGTTTCATATGAGGGACAAGTGCCTGTCATTGCCTGACTGTACCCATCTTTTGATTTCATGAAATTCCTCATGCTGTCACTGAGAAATCCCTCATTAACCAACTTTGTCTCTTCCTGGATTTTTTGTTGGGGAAACAAACAGCAGGGTGTTTGAAGTAGGAGGGACATTCACACAGAATCAGAAATTTCATGTCATGACATCTGGTTCAAAACATGGATGATATTCTTGACTGTATTTTAAGCTGTAGCATCCTTCACCTTGGTTACTATAACTAGCATTTAAGCAGGAGCCTTTCTCTAGCAATCTGTAAGCAAGCTTGGAAATACTGTAACATGGAGCATAACTCATGCACCGTGTTTTCTAACACGATCTTTAGGCAGAGACTTTAAAAGACATATTCTTCTACTGTTTCAGCAGTTTACCAATTCAGAAATGCTTAAGACAAAGGTGTTGCTGCCTGTGTTCTGACTCAGGCTGAGGGCTGAGGCTGCAGCATTAATATAGGACCTTGAAACCCAGAAGAGGAAGAAAAAAATCTCTTTAACATACTAAGAAGCCTGTAGGGAGCAGTGTGTAAATTTGCTTTGTATAAATTAATATAACAGTAGTGGCCCTACAGTATTTTCAATTTTTTTCTTAATATATATTTAAAGCATAATTTCTAATTCTTGTATATATTTTTAACTTTCCCACAGATATGCACTTATTTGGCCATTATCCAGCTCATGATGATTTCTATCTTGTAGTGTGCAATATCTGCAATCAGGTAGTCAAGCCACAGGTTTTCCAGTCACACTGCGGTAAGTGAATGTTTTCTTTCCTGAATTATAGTGCCGAAGTGGCGTATGGTTCTCTTAAGAATCATTGCATACAATCATGACAGAGGCATTGCAGATACACTTTTTTGGTTATCTTGTGTTCTTTGCACAGAAGATATCAGCAATGCCTTCAAATAAGCATATTTTCTGTAAGAGACGTTAAATTAGTTGTTCTAGAAGCTGGGCTTTTCAGGTTGAACTTGTTATACTAAATTAACCTATTACGACAAATAAATCCTGTTAGTTAGATACTACTTCAGCTAAAACTATTATGATGTAACATTGGATTGTCTTTTATCAAAGGTGCAAAGTGAGGGCTGTGATACTGATCTACATTAACTAGAAGTTGGATGTTATGGGTTGTTTTCTGATGGTATTTATACATAGGTGTATATAGGGTTTATTTTTATATTTATCATAGGGCTTAATTTTTTACATAATTAGAATGTCAAGTCATTTCTTAAGATTCTCTTAAAAATTTTTCATTTGAGAAGCTGCAGAAATATTCAGTTATCTATTACTCAGTATGACAACAGCAGTATGACAATTTTTATGTTGATTATTTGTAAGCAGAACTACTTTAGTTAGAAATTTTTCTATTGATTAACAAACTATTGTCAAATATTCCCAGAAAACTGTATCCCAAGGTCTGGTTATTATCTATCCAGTGTTTTATTTGTTATTTGTCCAGTGATTTGTTCCTATGGTTCTTTGTTTTGTTTTGTTTTTTATAATGGATTGCAAAATGTGGCTGGAATGGCTAGCTTTGCATGAGGTTCAATCAAATTCAGTTTAATCAAATTGACTTGAAAGTGATTGCATAATAATGAAAGGCAGCTAGTACTGAAGACGGAGTCAATTAAATACACTAAGGAAAAGAAAAAAAAATGACCCAACCTTGCCTACATGCAACAAATGAACTTCACAAATCCTGTACTCCTCTCAGTCTTCTTGATAGCAAAGGTACACAGTAAGGGGAATATGTAAGTGGAATGAGCAGAAAATAGAAAATTATGTTTAAGGAGATACTACCTTGGGTTTGCATGGATGGACTGCCAATAACCAACCAGGAGCAACTCTATTCATGTTGAAAGGCAATTGTACCACTCGCCACTACCTTTGGCCTAGATCGAAATAATTGTGAAAATATGGTAATAGTGGAATATAGGATTTATATCCAGTGAATAAGAAAAAAAATCTGAAAGTATTACTATAGTGGAAGAAGAATTTATTGTTTTAATGGTGGGGGCAGATGTGGATTTTCAGTGTTTTTACAAGCTGTCTTGCTTTTTTTTCTTCAGACTTTTGTTTCTTGCCCTTAGTCATGTGTGGTTTCTTCCTGCCCAGCTGTAGGTAACTCATGATTCTTTCAGTGACAGAAAAGCTTCTCTGCATATGGTCACAGGTACAGTAGGTACCTTAAAGCTTGTATTGGTGCATTAATAGAAGATCTGCTACAGAACAGAGGAGGCTGCATGATACCTCCCTGTAACCTTCTGTAGTTGTGTTGTTTCCTGAACATGACCTTCTGGTTTGGGAAGCAACGTGAAAGCTGGTCCTGTTTTCATGTAGGAGGCATACAGAATGATGATTCTTCTAGATGAGAGTAAAGTAACGTATGTTAGAAAGGACTTCTTGAGCTCTTTGGAAGTAACAAGTTATCATGAGTGTTAGCGTGTTGCCTGTAATCTGCAGAGATTGTGTGAGTCACTGCCCTTTTTTCTTTTTCTCTTTTTTCCATTGTTTGTAAAAGTCTTGTTACACTGAACAATTAAGTGTTAAATTCTGAATTGCTTGATTTAAGAGTCTAAGATCAATAAAGACTTTTTTTAAAAAAAAAGTTTAACTTGACTGTATTAAAAGAAACGGAGAATACTGAAAATAATTGGCCAAAGGTGTTACCTCTTGAAGATTGTACTTCATCTAGTCATTTCAGGAAAGGTGTGCTGGAATATTGCTGAAAGCCTTGTGGAATAGCTTTAGGGATATAAAATAATTCGTTTTAAAGACGAAACAGTAAAGGTGATATACTAAAACCATATAAAAGAAGTTTTAGAAGAGAGAATGTTTCTTGGAGGTCTTGAGAATTGCTGTATAATACCTAATAATTTATTTTCCAAAACCAAATCTGTTAAAAGCGCTACATGTTGTGTAAGTAACATCTGTCTACTAATGTGTAGTTGAGCTACACTCAGATCTTACTAATTGATCTGTAGTTGCATTGTCTGGTGAGAAAATGATAAAAATCTTGCGTTAGAAAACAGATCAACTGTGAATAATTTTCACTGGATATGTTATGATATTAGTAGTCAAATTGAGAAAGGTCTGGAGAAGACTTTGTTTGAGACATTGGTTCTGGCTGTACTGGCTCTTCTGTGAAGCAGCAGTATTTAATTTTCAGCTTTATTTAGAGTTTTGTCACCTGTTGGACACAAGCAATGTGGTGGATCAGACTTTGTTTACTTAGTAAGGCCATCAGCCGTATACCTGTAAATTCAGCAATGGTCAACATGCCTGTCAGTAGACTTTGAGTTATTTTAAACTACCATATTTACTATAAAATGCATTATTTTACATGTCTTGAATTTCAACTTCAAAGTTGTAACAAAGACAATAGAATGAGAAAGCATTAGCTGCCACTGCTGGGTTTCTGGCTTTTGAAGGTGGCGTCATGTGGAGTCTTTATTGCTACTGACAAGGACTTGCAGAGACCTATCCCAGAATCTCCCACAAAGTGTGGTTTGTTACTAATATCCGCGGTAGGATCCAGTCCATATTCTCTCAGTAAGGATTTAGGTCTGTGCCAGACACATGCTTTATTTTTCTAGGTCCCCTGCATTATAACCGGAAGGTCTTGGCTTTGAAGCACCACTGGAATGCTTAGTTTAGAAAACATTTTTGTAACACTTCTCTTGAGCCCTTGCTGGCATTTGCATTTCCCTCAAGTAGAAGAAGACCCACTGTTTTATTTGCCTATGATTTCAGACATGTGGCAGCCATCCTTGATGGCTCTGGGAAGTTGTGTAGATTATAGAGGCAGATGTTGTTATTTCACTTTTAAGGGTTTGATTTCTGGAATATCAAGCAGGAAAAGAGAAAAATCTGGTTGTGGTTCATGCTGCCTTAATGGGAGGCAATGCATCATACAACCTTAGACCAGTAGAGATCAGGAAGGTGAAAGAAGTGATCTGAGTAATTAGAGGACTAGCTTGCTGGAATTGAGAATCTTTGTAATAAACACAGCATAAAGCTCAGGGTTTAAAAGTAGTAGATCTGATCGAGCCTCTAATTCAGAGAAATGCTGAGTTATTTTTAAAAGCAGTTTCACACCCTTGTGTCTGTGGTATAAATGTTTATATCCATTTGTAAGGATTAAACCATTCATGTACCTACAGCATAAGCCTGACTGAAAGAGACTTGCTGATATAGGCTGCTGGATAAACCATATAAATCAAATAATTTCTTGAGGTTTATATTATTGTGCTCTCAGAAAATAGAATATCATAATGTCATCAATAATAGGGTTGAAGTAGCGTTGTTTGTTTCTGAAGCTAGTTCTTTTGAGTAACTTGTTGCAGTGGTACATGATCTTGGATTTTTTTTATGTATATGAACATACAGTTGTATTTATTTCTCTGTAGATTAGTTTGAAATGAGAAGTAGTCGAATTATGGAGCTTGTGGTATTTCTAAGAGTACTTGGCTTGTGGAGAATTTTTGTTTTGAGACTTCTCTATTGCCAGCCTCGGTGAAGATACAGAGCAATTCTTCAGATACCTAAAATGTAGCAGTTTAGTATAGCTAGCTGAAGTACCATGATGTTTTTGCTGTTTGTTTGGGTGGTTTTCTCCAATATATCTGTTTTGTAGGAGATTTTTAGCATGTCAGCCTATGCTGACCTCAGTCCATATGGATTCTGTTAACTCCAACTCTTTGACAGTCTGTCTGTTGCTTGATAAGATGGAACCTGTACCATTTCCCAGGAGACATTTCTATTTCCCTTTGGCCTCAGAGAGGGTGAAGCTTCATACTCTTCATTGTCCTTTACTAGACCAAAGAGCATCAGATACAATTCTGGGGTTGGGGTTTTTTTTGTTGTTGTTGGTTTCTTTTTCTTTTTCTTTTCCCAAATGTTCCATACAATAATAGGCTTGTTAACTTTGGTCCTTTCCTGTTGAAAGGAAAATCTCTCATAAAAGGTTATCTTTGGCACAGTGAAGAACAAGCAGTGTGCATATAGAGAGCTTGTCAGAACATCTTGACTTTTTCTTTTAATGTGAGGAAATAAATGAATGACGAGAAAGTGTTAAAAGTAAAGTTGGGGGGAATAGGTGAATTAGCCCAGTTAAATAATGCAGCTTGGTTAAACAGTAACGCAGAATAACCATCAAAGAAAGTTTCCAAACATACTCTGGAATGATTTTCAAAACTGTGGAGGGTGTCTTAATGAACTGAATAGGTAAGATCTCCATTTGATGAAGTCGTAGCATACAGAGGAGAACAGTTTTGCTTTGTCAAGGAAGAATAACCATGAAGATCTCTTCTTTTTCTGATGTCTTTATTGGAGGCTCATTGCAGTCTATCCTGCCTGTCTCTAAGGTTACTCTAACAGGCTTCTAATTAAGAAGTATAAGTTCTTATTGTTAAAAAAAAAAAATACCCTTGATTTTTATTACTTCTGGGTTATAAATCCTTGGGTTGACATCCTCATGTCCTCCTGAATGTTGGAAAAGGGTATTTCCTTTTTATCCTTCTATTTGGCTGTATAAGCATCATTTAAAAGAGAAACAAATTAGAAACTAATGGAGCACTGAGGAATATAAATAGATTATTTTTCCTTCCGTATCATAATTATTTTCCTAAGAGAGGTTATATATTTTGAATTACTCAGACAAGCTGTTTTACATTGTACTGGTTGTGCGTTACAATTTAATGAACCACGATTAAAGACAAGAAGGCTGAGCTTACAGTATGAGTAAGAATGATTTGCTTTCTTAACACTAGCTGGAATGTTACTAGCTGGCATCTTTTTTGCATAAGGATTTTGATACGGGTATCACCATCACATATGATAGATTATTCTCGTTTTTTCTATTATTTTCAATTATTCAATGCCTTGGGTTTTATTAATACAGCTGTTTGGGGTGTTGTAATTGTTAATATTTTATCTGTTGCATTTGACCTTTTATCAGGGGGAGTGCTCTTCTGTTACTGTGATTTTGTTTTTTCACAGCCTTGTCAAAACTTTGTTATATGATATCATTATTGCTTGAGTAACTTTCTGGTTCTCACATGGTTAGGTTTCATTGCATAAAAGAATTAAAATAATGAAAATTACTCTTATCCCTCCTGCTTTTTTTTTAAATATGGAAACGGCAGCAGCTAGACTGACAAGAGTCCCAGTTATCATTTTCTTTTGGCAGGGGTCAGGGGAGAAGGAATTGAATGTTTCTTGTGTACCTTATTTGTACATTTTTCCTTGTGCAATTGCCTAGGATACACTGATTTTTTCTTTTTTCTGTAACTTTCATTTCCATTACTTTAAATTGGAATCCACTACTACCTCTGTCTCCTGTCTGTGATGAAAATGTAAGCTGTAGTGCCTGCAATGTCCATGTCATTGCAAGTTCTCCAAGTCCAGTGTAATGGCAGTTGCTATGAAACTGCGATTAGAAGTCATCTTTTGTGCCATTCCCATAGAACTTAAATAGTACATCGCTGCATGGAGAATCCAGGTAGAGCAAATGTTACCCTTGAAGAGGCAAAACTAGAACAGCACTCCTTTAATTCATCTTTTCCCCTGCTTATTCTTGGACTGCCATATTTTTAGGCTATTCTTGAGACCCTGATTAGGTACAGAAATGCAAAATCTGTGTTTTTTTACTCCTTGGAGAGACCAGCTCTCTATCTGAGCTGGTGATAGGCTCTGGGCAAATTCAGAAAAACGCTTAGATGCATAGAAGATAATCAGGTGACATTTTAATACTTGATTCAAACGAAGCAATAAATAAAAGTCCTTCTTAGCTGGTCATATGTGTGAGAGTGGTCACCTCAGTACCTGCTACTGTGCTCATCCTTGGTTTTTTCAGGGAAAAAAACAACCATGTTCTCTGTAATTACTTGTCCAGGAAGCAAGGTATTTGGATTTAATAGCCCTACCACCTTGGAGCTATTCTGTCATCTTCTACTTTCTAGGAGAGCAAAGCATTTTAAACCCCCAGGCACACCATAACCCAGGCTAAAACAAGACTAGCACATGCTTTTTGCTTTGAGATGTATCAGCTGAAGTAAACCTGAATGTAGAGAGTAACACCCAGATCCAAGGGACGGACTGTGACGGGCTGAAAAAAATGTGACTGATGCTCATAGCAACAGCAAATGTAACATGTCTTTACCTTGCAGGTTGCTGAGATCTGCCTGAGGCTGGAAGCAGCTGCTTGTGTTTTCTTTTCTTAGCCTAGTGTGTGAATTAAAAGTAGAGCTGTGTTCAGACCTGCTGACCTGCTTGCTTAGAAACAGGTAGTACAATATTTGATAGGGTCGGCTTTTTTTATATTTTCTACTATCATCCTGCTGCTTAAAATACTTTCTTCTTTGTTGTTACTAGTTCATAACCAATAACAGAGCTTAAAACAAAGATAGAAAATATAGAAACAGATATGATTTAGAGACAGGTACAAGGTTGATGAGTAGTGTAAGTAGGAAGCCAACAACTTCCCATAGAAAACTTCTGCACCTCAAAAATTCACCATAGGTTGATGCATCAATAATTGAATATTTCTTCATTCAAAAGATTCTTTGAATGAGAAAGCAGGAGCATTTTGGCAGCATTTAATCTCAAAGGAGTGTGCATTGGGGAGTAGTGAGTATTCAACAGAAGAAAACATTCAGCAGTGAACAGAATGCTACACGTGTAAGCAGTTCTATTAAGCATAGTAACCTCCTCCCTCTCTGCCGCCCTTACCTATTTCTGGGACTGCGTATGAAATTGAAAAGTCTGGAAGTAAAACATTGATTAATTGTCTTTTCCCTAGTATTTTTTATTAAGTTGTGCTTTTACAGTGCCTTGACTCTGCTGTAATTTTACAATGCTGATCTTAAATAAATCAACATAGGAAGTAGATTGAAAGAGTAATAATGACGCTGGGCTTTTCAGTGCACTGGACATGTATTGTTCTAGTTTACACATAATTCCTGTCATTGTAAATGAGCTTATCCCTTTCGCACAATGTATTCATTGACAGTATTTGATTAGTGAACCCTTTTGTATTTTTTTTTGATTCACATAAATTGTGGTAAACGATGTAGTACCTACTTGAACTGGGTGGTGTTGTCATGGCATTGATGAGGGATATATATCACTTGTAATTTCTTTCAGTCAAGATTTTAATAGAGATGTGGTTTTAAATAGTAACCAATAAGGATTTCTTCTAAGGCGTGTCCATTAATAGAACTCAGCTGTTGAAAGTTGACTGTAGCATTAGGCTTAAGTTTAATCTCCTACATACTATAATTTACAGGGCTGTGTTTAGTGCATCATTCTTCCAGCTGCTTCACTAGCGGAGGGATGGGGGTTGTAATAGTGGGGGAGACGGGAAAAGTATAGTGAAAATTTTCCCATTATAACCTGTAAAAATTTGGTAAAATCAAAACTTGGAGTATTTGGCTTGAAGTTTTCATAGCGTGTCTTGATCTGAATAAGGTGGATGTCATCCATCTTGGAGAAGGAGTGTTTTTAAAAACAATTAAAAAAGAAAAAAGAATTCATGGTCCTCTTCCTAGATGAAGTCCAAAACAAAATAAGAGATTTTTGAATTCACTGTTTGGAAGTGTTTTGGTGAGTAAAAGATAAACAAGAGCAAATCCCTTTTTATATCAAATTATGATGTGCTGTAAAGAAAGGAAATCTGAAGCGGAATCTGAATTTGCCAAAGGGCCAAATAGGAAGTTGTCATGTCTTCACGGTATTCAAAGATATAGAAGTGTTAAGATCAAGTCTCTCCTCTCTGTTACCTCTGTTTATTCTGCATGTTATCAGGCAAGGGAGATGTGGTGGGGTTTTTGAGGGTGTGGTGTGGGGTTTTGCAGTAGTACAGTGTTTCACTCTACATGTTACAGAAGGTAATTAGCTTTTGTATTAGACACTACCGAATACTGTAAGTTCCATTTCAAGTCTGTAAAGTCTTGTCTGCATGTAGCCCGGCCCATTGACAATGACTTTTAGCAGTTGTCTAACCATTTTGGGCTTAGTTAATATTTCTGACTGTCACAATTTCTAATATGTTATCATCTAGCAATTTCTTGCAAAGCATATCATGAGTCTTATTCTCCTTGTACTAATATTTTTACTATAAGCTGGCTCATAAAATTGATTCTTCTCCATTGACTATTGGCTTTTCCCAAAGGAAACAGCGGCAATTTATGGGTGGTGTCTTCTCTAGCAGCTGAACATCTCCTGTGCCAGGAGTTGTGGTTGCTGAGTCTGCATGTGACGTAGCAGCTGGGGCTGAGGTGCAACTCATCTTGTGGATTCAGGGCTCTCTTCAGAGCTGGAAAACCAGGCCTGGGAGGAGGCTGGATCACCTCAGACTGTAGCTCCAGCCCTCACAGCTACCAGGATTAGACTACCTTGTTATGTACAGTGGTGAGTGGAAAGAATACTGGAACGGCAGTTTGTTGCTTTCCAGAAGTACTACTTCTGATAGTCTGAAACGTTGCTTTCCAACGTCTCCATTACCTTTTTAACATCTACAGGCCACTTGGGTGCAGTGGGGAAGACAGAAGTCCCTTGACATGGAGGATGATAGGATAGTCATATGTCATTTTTCAAAGGGGTGCAGTGGAGAACAGTTGAAATAAATACCAATCTGTAATTCAAGAGCTTTGGGTTTTTTTGAGTTGGAAGTAGTTACATGAAATGCCTCTCACAGAGAAATAATTTTTTTTGCTTGGTGTTTAAATAAACTCTTGTTTTTTAGTAGAGGGAAATCTTAGCTGTGATAAACTAGCTAGTACAAAGCTTGCAAATCTGCTCTAGATACTTGCCCCACAATTTTCAGTAATAACATTTATCTCAGATTTTTTTATACTTCCTTAATTTTTAAAATATTTCTTCTTGTTTATTTTAATATTAGTTTTTACTTCTACTATGCAGGCTTGTTTGTCACAGCTCCAAGTTGAAAATCTAGTGAGTTGTGTTTATTTCATTGTAATAGGAGTACAGAACCTCTTGGTACCTGACTAGTGCCAAATCTATTCAAAACATTTTATTTGCATGCATAAAATACTGTACTTAAAATTCTCATCATTTCAAGTACAGCTGAAGCTCCATGTGTTTCTTGTTTTGTAATCCTGTAGTGATTCATATAATTATCTTAATAGCTTATTGCTCTTCTCTTTAACTGGTGATATTAATGTAATAATTGTCATATTACAAACTAAAATATTGAATTAGGCCTTGTTCTAAAATACATTTTATTATTACAGATAGGTTAGACACACTGTAGGCTTCTGATTTCAAAATAAAATTTTTTGCATTCATCTAAATAGATTTATGAAATTATATTCCACAAGACATAATGAACGAACTGTTAAAAATGTGTCAGGCAAATGATGGGCAACTCACGTACCTCCCAATGTGTATATTCTGATTTTGATTCAGGCACTTGATTTAGCTTCCTCCGCCAAAACCTACCTAATGTTAAGATGCCTGAATAAAATTTAGGAAACTTGCTTCATTAGCTATTTATGTGCGTGAGACTAGTCATGCTATTAACCAAGAAGATATTCTTTGACTAGTTTTCTGGGAAATAACTGCCTTCCTTTTTTTCACCCCTTTTTTGGACAGGCTTCTTGTTTCTGTGAAATAATCTTATATCGTGCCTAGCATTTGCTGTGCAACTACAGAAGTGTAACTAATCCCATACTTACATAAAATATCAAGCATTTAATATGAAAATGTGTTTAAGGCAAGCATTAATATATAGTTATTTGATACACCTGCTTTCAGTTTATTCCCTGTGTAGTATAAGGTATTCTCTTCATGAGTATATCATCAATGTTGTGCTTTACTAATCATGTAACTAGACTTTTTTAAACATAGTTTTAGGTTGGAGATTGATGATTGTAAAATTGTTTCATTTTTTAATTCAGTTTGTTAGGAGAAGGACTGGCAGGAAGGAGGCTCATTTTTGATGCCGCTTTTACCTCGAAATATTGGAGCAGGAATACATCTGCACAAGCTGAAACATGGGCCAGTAATCAACCAATAATAGTGAAAATGTCTATGTTAGCTATAGGTGTTTCAGATTGCTTTAGTGTGTGTTTGATGGTGATCAAATTGAGCGAACTGGATACCAGCATCTGTGTGTGTACTTTAAGCTTTCTCAAACTTCACTTATTATAGTTGTCCAAATGAGTCTGAAGACAAGTGTTTCGTACTCTGTAACTCTTGGCAGATGAAAACTTTAAGATAAGAGTCAAAATAATGCTTTCAAATTTGACTTTGTCTAATGCCAGCTGCATTTAGTGGGAACGCTGAAGTGAGCAGCAAAGCTTTTCAGCATTTTTGCATGGGCAGGAAAGTCAGGACCAGACAGTTAAGGCTGTGGAGCAGACCACAGTGCAGGAATATAGAAACGGTGTGGCAGAAAATTGAACCTTGAAAAGAAAAGTCTGGTGTTTGTCATTGTGCTGCTAAATTACTTTGTTAACCTAGTGTTTTGGTTTTTTTTAACGTGATAAAAACTTGAGAGCTGTGGGGTTCTGTGAAAAGGATTCTTAAAAATTAGCTATATGCTGTGCGGAGAAATACCTGCTTTTTTGGTCTGTTTTTGTACCAGCAACGAACAATCATTTCCTGTCCACCTTCATAATAGATGTGAATCATAACCCTCCTCTGTCATCACTCATCCAGTTTGACAAGTTCCAATCTGTCTAATTGTCACTCTTGTAGAGACTCCACGTCTTTCCTATGTGTTTTTGTATCTTGCATAACTCTTCTAAAGCGTTTTTGAAAGGAGGGAAGCTGTGGTAAGATGTGCTATATTCCTTGCCTAACACTTGGTTTGCCTTGTTACCACTATAGATCATTGAGATTAGAATTTCATAGAACTGTTACAAGACTGTGTAATAATAATTCAGAGACCATAAGTTTGTATATAAAGTTAGGATTGTTTACATCTTCCTTGTCTGTCACTTTAAGCTTCTCTACATTAAATTTCATTTACTGTTTTATTAAACTGTTCATTAATGTTACGTCTTTCTGCAGTCTGAGTTTTGTCTTCAGTATTCTGAGTAATGATATACCAAAGATCTTGTTCTCTCACTAAATACCTTTTCTTTGGATCATTTCTGACTATGCTGAATAATTCAGGCGCTAATGCAGACCCTTGCTGCATGCCACTGCTGAAATTCTGTCTTGAAGGACCATTTTTGTCCTCTTTTCCCTTTCCCTGTAAGTAGTTTCATAGCCTTCCTTCCTGTCTCACCCTCCTCTCCTTTCCTTATCTTTCCTTTAAGAAATGTGAATACATGGCCTCTTGTCGCTAACTGACTGTGTCAGTTGGATTTCCCTTGTCCACATGTCCTTTTATGGCTTCCAGGACATTCATGACTCTTAACTGCCTTTCACAAAACTGCGCTGACTTTTCCCCAATACATCATTCTTATCCGTATGTACACAAACTTGGTTCATTCTTACAGCTTCTGCCCCTCTGGCTTGGATACATTGCAGACATGCTACTCTCTATTTCTATGCATTCCCCCACATTTTTTCCTTCTGATCTTCAGGTACAGGATGGTTTTCAGTAAGAGGCTTTGCTTGCTTGTCAACAGCTCTGTAACTGCATCAGTTGCTTCTGGGGAGCTCCTGAATGAATACAGATGTTCCAGCTCTGTCAGGCCACTTTGTGGCCTCATTTGCCACTGCTTCAGTTGGAGACAGGATCTCCAAATCCTTTGGAGCTTCTGGACCATAAAGATTATTTTTGTCAGGACTAGAAAAGAAGCAAACTTTTATTTATGTGTATATGTGTATGTGTGCATGTGCATTTCTGTATGCATACATATGTATTGGCTGATCAATCCATTGCACCCTGAATTCAATTGTAGCCTTAATTCTAGAATAACTCCTAGGGAGTGGTTTATTGCCACTTTCTGGGTAGATGCATTCAAGGAAAAAAATGGGATTTCTTTTCTATATCTTGCTAAAGAAGAAAACACACAGGTTTTTCATGTTAAGGAAAAGGCTTCAGTATAACTAATTTTTATCTCATTTTCTTAGGAAAATAAATTTTGTGCCCGTAGAGGTGAAGTGTTGCATTTGGCCTGAGGTAAAGTCTTTCTTTTAGGAAACTGAAGGAAAAGAAAGGAAATGGAGGTCTAGGTCTCAAAATTATTTCTGATCCTTTAGCCACTAGTGTGGAGATTAGAATAGTTAATGTGCAATGTGGGACATCCTATTTTACTCATTTCTACCCTAATCTTAAGGGAGCTGAATTAAGAGCACCTTGAGCAGGCTACCCCATGTTGATGGATGTTTGTATTCACTCACATGGGACTGTGTTCTCCTTTCCATAAAGAAATGCTGATGGAAACTGGGGTATCTCATCAGCCAGGGAGTGGTGGAACAACTCTGCTTCCAAGACTTTGCCTGCTTCTCCAATTGTACATTTTATATGGAAAAGGAGCGGAAGGGATTGAGAGAGACTCAGAATTAACTGCGCGCTGAGGGACTGGGTGCTTCTGCTACTGGAAGATAGAAGTTCAAATCCACACTGATTTCTTCTTTCTTATTGATGTTTGTGTTTTTCATAAAATAATTAAGTATCTGTTGAATGGACTAAGTGAGAGAGTTAATTCCTAACTCTGACAAGGTACTCACTTGGGAACCAATCTGTGGTTCAGGAAACATATTTATAAAAGGTTGAATTAATTTC
>NW_010413812.1:53516-54257 GCF_000710305.1 Buceros rhinoceros silvestris
CAGCAGGAAGAGAGGGAAAGCAAACCCCCTCAACACCCTTCACAATACTTTGTCCTCATAGTCAGAGCCCTCCTCTGCAGGGAAGAAGATTTGAGTTCAGATGGATTACAGGAAGGTGAGTGCTTTTATCAGGGAAGAGTCATCTAACTGGGGTTCACCACCTTTCTCTTATTTGGAGACTTAGCACTTAATTTAAAAAATATTCAGTATTTTATCAGTCAAAATTTTTAAAATAAATCCACTCTCTGAAGCAAGCCAGTAGCTGGTCATAAAAGAAAAACAAAGCCAGTCACAGAACTGTCAGAGAATTGTAAATTGATATTTTTGGGGGGGAAAAAAGCCATAATAATACCAGCTCCTGAGTTTGTTGGATCGTGATAACTACTGATGTGTCCTGAATATAAAGTAATTTTGAGAACAGTCAGGATGCTCAGACAGCAGTTACCAGTGGTGGGTTGGTTGACAAAGCCTGAGCATTTCCTTATGCTTCATCTGTCTTGTCTCTGCACAGCTCATGTCCAGTCGGTCTGGCGGCTGTGGAGAGCTATGGGCTATACGTGCACTGAGTTAAATATTCCCTAACGTGTGGCAGGATAATATCCCCAGTGCTCTATCAAGGTCAGGGGTTTTTTTCTCTTGCAAAGAGGTAAAAGGGGGGGGGTGAAACCCAACCAAAAAAGTCAAGCCTTCATATTTTCCCCCAAGAGCAGAAGAAGGATGTGCACATCATCATCATGGCTT
>NW_010413813.1:0-7199 GCF_000710305.1 Buceros rhinoceros silvestris
ATATTATAATATTAATTTATAATTTAATAATACTTCCTTTAAGTCTGAGAGTATTCTCCCTCCACGATCAGGAAAAATAAATAGAAAACAAAACAAAAAAAGTGTCTCAGGGACAAGTTTCCTAGTTCTCATTAATATGAGGAAAAACACCTGGAATTCCAATAGAATTAAGAAAAATATCCATTTCCTTTAAACAGCTATAAAAAGTGCATGATACTTGCAGAAGAGTAGACTGATGTAGACCGATTCCTTACCTAAAGTTACTTCTAACAGCCTGTAAGCTTGCTTCTGAGCAAGGCAGTGTGATTCCATGAAGATTTGTGCAGCCTCACACAGGTGAGAGAAATAACAGGACCTCCTGCTGCTCAGTGCACACAGAAATTGAAGTGTCCCAGGGATCTCACTCAGGCAGTGCGCCAAAGTCATACCTAGATACAACCTGGAGTAGGCGATTGATTTACTACGAAGTCAGCTGAGTTCACTGTCTAGAAAAATGAACATTTGCATGCAAGTTACAGATAATTGGAGCTATTTCCAATGTTGAAAGCAGATCCCATATATGTAAGTCTTATTTACACACAACAGGAGTAATTCTTGCTGTCACCATGCTGGACAGCTGTAGTATGTCATTGTCATTTCCATCTCAACCCTAGACAGAAAGCAGAAGTATTTTTGGCGTACACTTTGCTACGATTATTTTAGAAAGGAGAGAAAAGGAAGTTACCTACTTAAAAAAATTAATTCTGTGTGTTACTCAGCAGCTTATGGGAACAAAGGAAACTGAAGAATCATGTTTCTTCCCACACCAACACACTACGCTGCGTCTCATAGCATCTTATTCCCTCCACGTGCACCTTCCGCTGCGCCTGCCCCAAACAATCAGCAAAGTAGGACAGTTTTCAATTCCAACATTTTGAAGGGGAGATACGTAATCACATACAAACTGACCCTATTCCCTGCTTGCATGATTCACACTTGTGCGCTTTACATTTTCTCCTGACATCTCTGCACATGTCCCTGCCCCCTTTGAAAAAATTAATGAGGAGCAAATGACAGAAAGGAAAAAGTTCAGTTTGTCCAGGTAGCTGCTTATTGAGCCAACAATAAGGAGCACTTTGGATGATGCCAGCTCTGGAGTAGTATTTGAAACTACTTGGCACATCTTCACAATCTTCCCAGGCAAGTCATTAGTTCTGGTCTATTGTTTAATACACAGTTAAAATTCTTAAACACCGTGCAACAGGTAAATGAGATTTTTTAGCAAATATTTCATAAAACAAATTAATATGGAAATTAAATCAATACATGTAGATTTTAAACACTGAACTTTACAGTTTACTGAAGGTTCATTCTTATTCATCAGGTCTACCAAATCATGAAACCTGCTTTTAAATTGCCACGAGGTTTAACAGCCCATGCCTTTTTAAG
Organism: Buceros rhinoceros silvestris; assembly: GCF_000710305.1. NCBI lineage: Eukaryota > Metazoa > Chordata > Aves > Bucerotiformes > Bucerotidae > Buceros > Buceros rhinoceros. The sequence continues at coordinate 1,429 of NW_010413813.1, forward strand.
TGCCAGAAGTCATTTGCTTCTAACTCTAGCGCACTGAGATGCAATTAATTTATACAACAGAATTAAAGTTCACTGGAAGAGCACTACATATCATTTGTTTCTAAAATCCATCACTAACACACTCCACTCATTCCAAGCTCTGTACAGTTGTCATTCAGAACAGTGATGTAGTGCAGCCTGCAGGATCTCTGACAAGTCCTTTGCTTTCCATTATTTTCTTGCATTGTTGCCCTTTTGATTCCTTTTCTGGCCAGCCTACGGCAGTTTAAGCATCCCGCACACTTATCCTAGTCTTCTACCAAGCTAAGGAGACAAATCAGTATTTGTTCACCACAGCAGGCAGAAGAGAGAACAAAACAAAACCCCTTGTACATAGGCAGACTAAGGAAAACTAGTCAGTTAAAAATTAACTCAGTTCCAGAGAGCTTGCCTTGTTGGTGGCAAAACCCATCCATCTAAGAGCAGGTAACTGGTTGTGTGGTTAATCCCTTTCGGGCTCCTAAAGGTATGACCAGTGGTGCTGGTGATGCTACAAAGTTTACTCAGCGTGGGTTTGTTTCAGGACATCATACTCATTTGCTTTGAAAAAGGAAACAAAGCAAATCACCTGGAGACAACGCTCCATAGCCTTACACAGGCCACAAATGGCCACCACACTCACCTAGCTTACCTCACATCACAACAGGACCGCCTAGGATTTTTACAGGAAGGAATGTTCATATAGGCAAAATTGTCCCTGAGGTGTAAGCCTGGGGAGGACTATACCAGCAGCATCTCTAAAGGAAAAATTGTGAGAACAGTCATAGCTCCATTTCTGTCCAAAGCTAAATATCAGACTTGAGGCTTGTGTAAATAATTCATGGAAATGGGTGGAGGGATTTTCTATTAGAGAATTTTAAGCTTGCTTGCTTAAGACAATTACATTTTCACAGCTTGCAATTTTTTTGTGTGTGTGCAGACCAGTGCCATTCAACCCTCTCAGCAACTTTGAAGAACTCAGCCTTGTATCTTAGGCAACAAGTTGTTGCCTAACATTTGAAAGAGCTGTATGCGTCAGTGTTCTCTCGAAAAGAAAGAAAAAGGGCTGGGCAGGGTGGGGCTGAACAGTTTCCTTCATTTCCCAAGAAGGCAGCAAAGAACAACTTCAAGCGCATGGCACTCCATCAAATCCAATTTCAAACTTTCCTAGTAAGCTACAAGAAAACATCACAATTCTTCTGACGAAATAGCAAATACAAGCCAGCACCTGCCAAAATCTGATTCCTCTGAGCCTTGCATAGGCAGGAAATACCTTTTGTTCACTCCTTATAAACACTTATCTTTCCAATGTCCCTAAAAATATGATAATATTTTGGCAACCAGATGGCTCTGATGGCATCAGACAGTTCAATCACTCAGTTCGTATTCATCTTGTGCTTTACCTGGATTTACATGGAACATATTTATTCCTTACCTTAAACCAGCTAAATAATTTAAGATTAAAATTCTCAAGGTAATACTGAGGTCAATATGGTTGAACATCTTCACTAAGGACGCAGACACTGGGAGCAGGTGCACTTGCAGCAAGTCTCTGGACGGTACCAGTTCAGGGTGAGCAGTCAATGTGCTGGGGGTAGGATGGCATGCAGAAGGATCTTGAAAGGTTGGGAAAAAAAATGGGCCAATGCAAATCCCATCAAGTGCAAACACCAGATTCTGCCCCAGGGATGATATTGCACATGATCAGGGCACCAACTTTGCAGAAGACCTAGACAGACCAATGCACAACCAGTTCAACATCAGTCAGGGCTGCACCCTTGCAGCAAAGGTGTTTACCCACAGATCATGTTGTAAGAGCCACAGAGTTGGCACAGTGGGGAAAAACACTTTTACCCTCTGCCCAGCTCTCGTCAAAGTACACTGAGAGAGTCAGGTCCACTTTGAGTCTTCCATTAAAAAGGACACAACCAGGCTGCAGCGGGCACCCAGGAAGAATCCCCAGGTCAGCCAGCGGATGGAGCACAGGACCTACAAGAGGCATTCGACACAAGTGGCATATGCAGATGGACTCTCTCCAAAGCTGCACAGTGACAGGAAGAGATGCAACGGGCACAAGTAGCAAAACACAAAATTACGAATTGAAAAACAATTTTTTTTTTCCACCATGAGGGGGAACAGACCTTGGACTTGCTGTGAAATCTTCATCCTCTGATCTAGTTGAACCTGCTTTGAGCGAGATGAAAGACTGCATGATCTGCAAGTCACTTGCAATTTATGTTATTGTTTGATTCTTGCTAATATGGTGCCTTCTGTCATAAAAAGGATATAGACACAATCACTGTCTTTAGCAGTTTGAACAACCCGGTCCTCTGAAACATGTCTCTTGTCTTTGGCTTTCTCTTCAGAGGAAACTAAGAGAACTACCTTTACATTAGAGTAGCTTTTAAGGAATGGATAAAACCGGAAAGGTACAAATCCACAAACAGTACCAGATATCACTGATTACATTTTAAAATTAGAAAAGGATAGCTAATTTGATTATAGGAATACTGTGGAAAGAAATGCAAGGGGTGCCACCTTGACATTTGAATTATCAGTTAGAAGCAATGCATTTGACTATTTGGCAGAAAAATAAAATGGATATTATTTACTCATACTCAGATCACAGAGATACGATGACTGAGGTTGGAAAGGACATCTCTGGAGATCATCTTGATCAAGCTCAAAACATGGCTTTTCAAAAGGGTAAGTATCTTTAATAGGATTTACCTAATGGTTTTGGCAGTACCATAATGGTTAAGAGTTAGAGTGGTAAAACTGTAAGCCTGACATCACAGTATCCACAAAAACTAGAAGGAAAAAGCATTCTCAGTTTGGCAAATATAAAACTGAAAAGTAAGGCCTTTTGAGGTAAAGTCTAATGAAAGTTAAACACCACCCTTTAAAGAGAGGTGACAGACCCAGGTGAGTCCAAAATTTTTAAAAGCTGATGTATCTTTACACTTATTAAATGCATCATTGTCATGAGTTTGAGACACCTGGAAAGTCAAGACTAGGCTTGAATTGCAATGCTGAAGACTCAGAACTTGCATGTGGGAATGCAATAAATCTGCAGTGAACTTCACAACTCCTGGTAGTAATTTTTTTTTTCCATTATTAACTCAGTATCATTAGAAATGAGTATTTGTTGAGCTCAAAGGATGTTGTCTGAAACATCTGATGTGCCCAGTCTGTGGTAGGACTTTGCTGAAAACCTCACTGAACCTGCACCATCTTGAAGCTCTCTGACAGAATACGTCCCTGGGAAAGTGATACTCCATCTACACTAGAGCCAACAAGCTCCTAAGGCCACACAAGGAAAAAGTGACCTGCCTTGAACCAACCTGGAAGGAGAGTGCTCAGTTTGAAAAGGCACAATGAGACAATAAGAGAACCAAAGACAGGTAGCAGAGCAGAAGGGCTGGCTCAAATTCAGAAGTGCTTGAACTCAGGAAGTTATCCCACATGAGAGGTGTCCCAGAAGTCTATAAGAAAGGACCACTGATTTCCTTGAAAGATGACATCTAGGCATCTGCTCAAAATACAGAAGGGTGTTGTTAGGGAACAGGAAAACACCAAAGAACGAACTGGTCACAGTCAAGAAGCACAGGAATAAGGCAGAAAGTGCCAAAAAAGTCATTAGATCTTTTAATCTTAAAATATCTAGTTAGAATTCAGCTATATTTAAAATAAAAAAAAAAAAACCCTCAAAGGTAAGTAGCAGAGATGCTATCTGGAAAGAACTACAAATTAAGGTTGTTTAGGAGCAGCCTGATAACTAAGATAAAACAGTAAGAGAAGAGCTGTTTTAACTAAAGGGTGTTGCTTAATAACTAGTAGGCATTTTGGCCCTGAACAATTTTAAGCTTTGAATGAAAGAAATATTCTGGATCCTCAAAGAAATAAAGCTTTGAAATAATTTACCACAGAAATGGAGGAGAGAGAACAAAGTGCTTTCAAGAAGAGGTCAGAAAGTTAATGAAAAGGATTGAATGAGGCAGTTGCTCCAACAGCAGAGCAGATGGTCCCAGTGTCCCAAGGCGTCCTTTCAAATTCTGTGTTCCCCTCCAGAACGAGCCAGTAAAATCCTTGTCCACCTTTATTACTAAAGTCAGTACGACATTCACACACTGTAACGATTTGCAAACCTTTCTTAATCTTAAGTGTTATTTCATCACTATGTGAAAAAAAAATTCCAGCTGAAGAAATAATGAATGTTAGTTCTAAAGAACAAAAGCCTTGAAGCGTTGTTCTGCACAGCCTTTCCCCCCTCCACATACAGCTGATCCATCTCCAAAAATGGATCCTGTATGGGAGTAGATAAAGGTTGCTAAAATCCCACATTACTCTACAAGTAAAGAAACACTGAAGAGTTTTTCTCCATCTCTAATGATATTGGTCCCAATTCTGAGACATGCTCAGGGCACAGTTTGTTAACATGTCACTGTTAGCTCAGTTTTACAGAAAAATGGCAGGAAAAGCTTCAGTGGATGTACTTTGGCGATACTTGCTTCTCTTGAAATGTCTTTCGGAAGACTGGTTGAACGGTCAATCATTTGCCCAATTTCAGGAAGAAGTTATCACAATAATTGAAAATTTTTGGAAATAAATGTAACATATTTCTTTGCAAAATGAATGATTTCTCTTGCATCAAATATTAGAAAAATAGTATTAAAAATAAAAACAGAAATAAAGTTTCACCTGACAGGAAACAACTGAAAATTCCAACACACAAATGAAAACTGTTTCCTGTTCGGAGTAGTCTTATAGTGTAAACTATCTTTAGGGCAAGTGTTGCTCACTCTATTATCTATATTCTCAGACTGTATGAAAGCCCACTTTTTTCTAAACTAGTACCTCCCTCACCTCCTTGCAAAACATTAAGATAGAAGTTTCCTTTTCTAAAAGTTCATTAGAGGTATTAGAGTGAGAATATAAATGGAACAGAGAGAAGACCTCCTCCCACCCCAGTAAAGAAACTTGACTCTCTCGGTCAATTAAACACAGACTTAAATTAGCCAATTGAATACAGAATTTAGAAGAAAAGCAGAAATGGAGTAAGTCTTCAGGAATGTACCGCTGCTTCTATTGCGGCAAAAATGCTACAAGGCATATGTAGTTATGATGCGAGTTTAGGCGCAGGAACAGCTGGATCTAAGGATTCACAGTACGTATGTAAAGGGTGTCTTTTCAGCCGCTAGGGTGTCAAGTGGAAAAAAAAAAATGAACTGAACCCTCCATAAATTAAATGCTGTTCTAAACTGCTACTAAGTTCTTCACTGCTACCAGTTTAATAGTCCCTGCTTGGTTTCATCTTCAGTTTTCCGTGGCTTACATTCCTTGCCGGGATACGTCAATCCATATAAACCACAGCAAAAATTGTTAAAACTGCAGTGTCTGGGCAGCTGCACATACCCAGCCAACAGCAATCAAAAGCATTTAGAAACAAACAAAAAAAAGTAAGTCTTCTCTTGCTCCTATGTTTTAAAAAAAACAACAACAGAATTCACAGGGCCTGCAGAGGAGTAGATTTGAAGGGGTAAAGGGGTAAAATCAGGCTTGTTGGAGCTAAGCCTGAGAGCTGCACATCAGCGTTAGTGAGACAGTGCTAGTGAGCTCCCTGGGTCTGCCACACCAGTAGGATTAGAGGGCAGAGTGTCACGTGATAACATAGTCGCAAGGGATACTGGTGTGCTAGGAATCATGGCAGCTCCTGGGAATGGTCAGGCAGAAATTAGGCTGGCCTCCCCCCC
>NW_010413813.1:7367-15971 GCF_000710305.1 Buceros rhinoceros silvestris
ACAAAGTTTGCTAGAAGAAAGCACTCACCTAGCTGTTTTCACTACTGTAAGAATCATCTGTAAACTAAAAGACATGATTTCCTAATAGTGCGTGCAGGTGATACCAATTAATTGTTTTCTTCTTTCCCCCTCTACCCACCTCGCCTCTCCCCACCCCCCAAAAAAAAAAAAAAAGAAGATGGGATCAGTCCAACTGAAGTGCATGTACAGCAGTGCTCGCAGCAGGGGCAACAAACAGGAGACACCACCGTTGAGCAAGAAAACTATGATATAGTTGTCATCACAGAAACATGTTGGAATGATATGCACAACTGGAGTGCTGTGTTGGATGGCTACAAACTCTACAGGAGGAACAGACCGGGAAGAAGAGGCAGGGGAATGGCCCTGTAAGTCAGGGATAGTTTTGATTGTCTTGAGCTCAACAATGGTTATGAAAGGATAGAGTGTTTACAGGTTAAGATCAGGGAAAAGGCCAACAAGGCAAGCATCATGGTAGGAGTCTGGGGTAAAAACTGGCCTGGCTGAACAGAGAGCTTTGGCTGGAGCTCAGGAAGAAAACAAAACTCTATGGCCTGTGGAAGAAGGGGCAGGTCACTCAGGATGACTGTAAGGATTTTGTGAGACTATACAGGGAGAAGATTAGAAAGCTAAAGCCCAGCTTGAACTTAGTCTGGCCACCACCATAAAGGACAACAAAAAATGTTTCTGTAAAGACATTAACAGCAAAAGGAGGGATAAGGAAAATCTCTATCCTTTGCTGGAGGTGGGGGGAAACATATTGACCCAGGATGAGGAAAAGGCTGAGGTATGGAATGCCACCTTTGCCTCAGTCTTTAATGGTAAGACCAGCTCACTGAGTGCTCAGCCTCTTGAACCAGAAGGCATAAATGGGGAGAGGAATCAAGGCCCCATAATCCAAGAGGGAACAGTAAATGCTGCACCACTTGGATATGCACAAGTCTATGGGGCCAGACGAGATCCACCCAAAGGTTCTGAGGAATCTGACAGAAGTGGTCACCAAGCCACTCTCCATGATTTACTAGAAGTCCTGGCTAAGGGAGGAGTTACCAATCGACTGGAGGTTCGCCAATGTGACACCCATCTACAAGAAGGGCTGGAAGGAGGACCCAGGGAACTACAGGCCTGTAAATCTGACCTCAGTGCCAGGGAAAGTCATGGAGAAGATCATCTTGAGTGCCATCACATGGCATGTACAAGACAACCAGGTGATCAAGCCCAGTCAGCATTCTCCTGGAGAAACTGGCTGCCTATGGCTTGGATGAGTGTACTCTCAGCTGCATAAAAAACTGGCTGGATGCCCAGGCCCAGAGAGTGGTGGTGAATGGAATTCAATCCAGTTAGATGCTGGTCACCAGTCATGTTCCCCAGGCCTCAGTATTAGGGCCTGTCCTCTTCAACATCTTTATCAATGATCTGGATGAGGGGATCGAGTGCACCCTCAGAGAGTTTGCAGATGACACCAAGTTGCATGGGTGTGTTGATCTGCTTGAAGCTCGGGATGCTCTACAGCAGGATCTGGACAGGCTGGAAAATGGGCCAAGGCCAATAGTATGAAATTCAATGAGATCAAGTGCCAGGTCCTGCACTTGGGTCACAACAACGCCCTGCAATGCTACAGGCTTGGGGAAGAGTGGCAAGAAAGCTGCCCAGCAGAAAAGGACCTGGGGGTGCTGGTGGACAGCCGGGTGAATGAGCCAGCAGTGTGCCCAGGTGGCCAAGAAGGCCAGCAGCATCCTGGCTTGTATCAGCACTAGTGTGGCCAGCAGAAGGAGGGAAGTGATTATGCTCCTGTACTTGGCACTGGTGAGGCCACACCTTGAGTACTGTGTCCAGCTTCGGGCCCCTCGCTACAAGAAGGACACTGAGGTGCTTGAGCGTGTCCAGAGAAGGGTAATGAAGCCAGTGAAGGGTCTAGAGCACAAGTCTTATGAGGAGCAGCTGAAGGGACTGGGATTGTTTAGTCTGGAGAACAGGAGGCTGAGGGGAGACCTCATTGCTCTCTACAACTCCCTGAAAGGAGACTGTAGCAAGGTGGGGGTCAGACTCTTATCCCATGTGACAAGTGACAGGATGAGAGGAAATGGCCTCAAGTTGCACCAGGGGAGATCTAGGTTAGGTATCAGGAAAAATTTCTTTACAGAGAGGGCTGTGAAGCATTGGAACAGGTTGCCCAGAGCAGTGGTGGTCTCCCTGTCTCTGGAAATATTTAAAAGACATGTAGATGTGGTGCTGAGAAACATGGTTGAGGGATCCTGGCAGTGCAGAGTATATGGTTGGACTTGATGATCTTAAAGGTCTCTTCCAACCAGATGATTCTGTGACTAAAATTAACTAAATCACTCATCTCTGCTGGATATATTAAGCCCCACTTTGGGCATACAAGCACCATGGTGAAAACTGGCACCATCCTTGGAGTCTGTATTGAGAGAACAGATGGGGAAGAGGCAGAAAAGCTTTTTGCGGTCTTTGGGGGCATCAGCTTTGTGTGACAGCCTTGCTTGGCGAGCTGCCAGGCGTCACTGCTGAATGGGGATGACACCCCCATGAGGGCACACACTTAATGCACAGACAGCTAGGGAGAGAGGCTGTGAGGAAGACACTTCTCAGCAGCCAAAATCTATTGTTTTCAGGACCTTGTGCTGCATTTAAAACACCAACAGGAGAGGAGGGTGAATACTGCCCCTTTCTTTTTGATCCCTGCTGGATCAAAGCCACAGGGCAGCATAGAGAGGACTTGGCAGAAGCTGCTGCGAGCCTGGATGCCTTTGCAAGCCAGCAGTGGGGCTAGTCCTAGCCAAGCACTGAGGGTAACAGCAACGGAGCGATTGCTGAGGAAATTCCTGAAAGGCAGTAGGAACAGCTCTGCCAGATATTTAACACCTACCACCAGCCAATGCAATAGTTGTTTTGAAAGTTCATCAAAAGATAGAAGATGCTTTGTGTAGTGCGAGAAACTAAGGTGACACTGTGCTGAATGCTTGGGTCTGGTATTGGAGTGATGCTTTGTGTCAAAATAATTTGCCCACTCAGTATTCAATCCCAGTGTGCTGTTAATCTGTATTAGCTATGGGAAGTGGGAAAATTCATCAAGTTTTCAGTTCTGTTGATGAATATGAAAAATATTTACATGGCAAAGTATTTGGCATGAGAAACTGCAACTGCAGCAGAAAAATCATCCTGTAATGAACAACTTCTTGCACTGGGCCCATCCAAATACTATTTAAATTTTCTCTCCCATCTGAGGAGAGACCAAAATTTCAGAATTCAGGTGGGTCCCCTCTTGGAATCCATTTCTGGGCACATGGACAAAAGTGATTGGGAATAGTTAGCATAGCTTTATCAAGAGGAAATAATATCTGACCCACCTGACTGCCTTCAGTGATGTTGGGTTTAAGCCATTTAATTCTTGTAACCAAATTGGTACATCAATTTCTGGATGGCTGGACAACCAGATGGGCAAAAAACCTGCTTGGATAATTGGACCCAGACAGTAGTGATTACTTGGTTGTACTCTACCCAGGCTAGTAACAAGCACCAGAGAGGTTGATCCTGGGACCTCTCCTGTTTAACATCTTTATCAATGATCTGGAGAAGGTGACAGAATGCAGGCTCACCAAGTTGGCAGATCACATCAAACTGGGAAGAATTATTGACACACTTGAGGGCAGGACTACGATCATCAGGGACCTATACAGACTGGAGGAATGGGCCAACGTAAACCTCATGACGTTGATCAAAGACAAATGCAAAGTCCTGCACTGAGCAGGATTAACACCATGCAATGGTACACATTGCGGACTGCCCAGTTAAGAACCCTCTAGTTAGCATTCAAGAGATCTCCAGTGCTTCCGGTTTTGGACTCCTTGATATCAGACAGACATTGAAAAACTGAGGCAAGCCCAGGAGAAGGCCTCCAAGGTGGTCAGGGTACTGGAGCACCTACCCTGTGAGAACAGCCTGAGGAATCTGGGCTTCAGCCTGGAAAAATATACAGCTGGGGCAAGTGGTGGGAGGAGAGGGCTAACGGCAGTTTTCCATTCCTATGAGAAGGTTACCAACAAGAGAGAGTCACAGCAGTGCATGGTGTGAGGTCAAGAAGCAATGAACATCAGTTGAAATGAGACATTCAGATGCTCTAAAAAGGAAAGCCTTTTTTACCCTGAGGAAGGTCGAGCAGTGGAAGAGGATGCTCAGAGCTTGTGCAGCCAGTGTGCTTGGGGGTTTACAAAACCCATCTGGATCAAGATCTGGGAACCTGGTGTGACATCGCTGACCCTGCTCTGAGCAGGAAATTGGACTTATGCACTGAAGTTGCCTTCCAGCCTGAATTATTCTACAATTTTGGAAAACACTATTCGATCTTTACAGGAAAACATCAATATAGCATGACATACTCAAAGATGTGACAGATTTGCTAGCAAAGGTCTGCATTAGCTATGTCTACACAAACTTTTCCAAAGCAGCTGTTTCCAGCGTGGACAACCTATATCCAACCCCCACCCCCCCATATAAATTTCCCAAAATTATCTAGAACTAAAACTCACGAGCACCTCACAACATTAAATCATTTCATACTATCATCCCATATAAAAAAATTAATTATTTCATAGGAAAAGAACAAACCATTCCAACCACCCTGTAGATCAAAACCCAGGACTAAGACCTGTTCTATCCAACCCACAGGATTCCAGCCTTTACACTTCATTACAGCCAGCTCTGTCCAAAGGCTTCCTATCGGTAGACGTATTAAGAGATATCCCTCCAGGCTGCTTTTATCAACAAGGGCAAGACCAGGCAACTACTACCTCACGCATGCAGCACTGGACTCAGTACTTCATTCTGATAGCTATTCAATATTGAAGTCTTGGTCCACAAGATAACTCTCTGTAACAAACTCCATATTACAAATAATGTAATGGGGGCAGAACAATGCTCTACTTTCATTGGAAAAGGGGGGAGGGAAGAAGATTCTGACCAAAGACTTCCAAAAGATTCCTAAATCCACAAATTTTCCACTTCCCTCACTTGCAATCTTTGACCAACAACTACAGTTTGGAATCTATCTAGATAAATGAATCACTTCTGGAATATTCCAGCTGTCACTGATCTCCCAGAAAGAGGTCTGAATAAATGAAAACCCTTTAGCAAGAGTCTGATATCTGCAGCCAGAAAACCTCTCACTAGTAACTCAGTTTTATTGCAAGTCTCAAGATGCTGCTGATACATACGCACTTTGTCCCTTGGCTCAAGGAATCAGTGTATCTCATTTTTGAGAAGGCTTCTACTTACCCTACCTGACAATCGGAATTCACAGAAATCCAAATAGCTGGCACTGCCCAGCATTACAGTGAGCACATTCTCACTGGTGGTTCTTACAAACTCAACAGTACTTTTGGAATCAGGGTTCTGAAAGCCAGTTTCCAGATTTTATTCTGTGAAAGGACTTGAATCACTTCTAAGTGCAGGTATGAATGGCACAAACTGTTTGGGTTTTTTAGGGGTTTTGTTGTGGTTGTTGTTTGCCACCACTGCATTCAAACTTAATACTGTATAGCTGCAGTTCTGGAATAACATTTAGCTATTCTGTAAGACAACAATGTGTTTTTGTTTCAGAGCTGCCTACTCTATGTACGAAACAGTCGAAAAGCATTATTTCCATGACATGGGAGGGAGAAGGAAGCTTTCAGTCATCTGCAGATTCAAGTTACTGTAGATAGTTCAACACCTGATTTATGGGTACAGGCACTGTTTGCCTTGGTACATTATGGTAGGAGGTCTTCATATTTTGTTTTTTGTGGCTCCAAATTTGCTTCAACAAGTCAGTTGTAGGTGGAAGTAACCAAATAGCACATAAGATGCCAAGTAGAGGCCTCTGCAAAATTGGCCCACAGTGTGCGTACTTGTTAGCCTTAAGTTTGCTGTTCTCATTCCAATTCCCAGTGCTTCTAGCATCTGCAAATTGTTTAGTAAATTTAAGTCCTTCATTTATCCACTTAGCTCCCAGCCTACTGTCCTATGATATTTTATCAGCAGATTAGCAGAATTGCCATTGTTCCACTTGGATGTTAAATGAAGTTGGGTAGTAACTGATGCTAATCTTTAAGCCATTGCCACCAAGAAGGTGTGGGTATGAGTAACAGCATGTTGCTTATTTAAATATTGCTGCCACAAATGAGACAGAAATAGGAAATACTAACAGCAAGTCTGAAAGCGAGTTAAATACAGCCATGTATTTCAACTCCACCACATCGCCAACCATACTATTTCTTCTATCCCTGCAAGTTAAATCACCCATTCACCATGGGTAAATATTATGCACTAGTGAGACACTAACTACCCTACAAATGTTTTAAGATTACCTAAATTATTTATCTCTGGCTTTTTTACTGACATAAAAACAAGTGAAAAAGACATGCATTGTACATGGTACATCCTCGACCAAATTTCCTGCACCACACAAGGTATCTTTCCGGCATATATTTCTATGTACTTATGATGATTTGCCCTGCCCTTCAGTTCACAGCGACGTATCAGTGGATGAAATCAGTGCTGGGGTTTCAATATATCATGATATATCAATATATCATGATGACATGATACTGCTACAGACAATGGCATTTTTCTGGAAAACATGATAAAAAACAGTCCTCAGCAAAAACTCCCACAAACACTAAAACAGAAGGGTAAAGTTTAGAAGCAGCTCCCCATTTTACCTACAGAAATATAAAAGAAGATAAATAAATACAAAGGGTCTGTCATGCAGTGAAGCACAAAGAATCTTTCCCTCACTTCAGATTTCAATGAGTTGCACATTTCCAGACAGCTGTTCTCTTTCAAACAAACAGGCAAAGTCTGCCTCAGGATACAAAAGATTTGCTATTAATATGTTTTTGGCTAGATAGGGGTAATCTGCCACAAAATACCTACATCTGCGTATCGAAATGAAATACGATCACGTCTCCCATTACTCTAACAAAAAAACCCAACAACCCAAAAAACAATAAACCAAACAAAAAAACCTTAAAAAACAACCACACACAGAAACAAACCAACAAAGAACAAAACAAATCAAAACTAAACTGTTAGGAAACAAATTCATAACTTAAGAAAAAAAGTTATGGGCTTTATTAGCTATGGAATAATTTTGCTAAATAATAAATTAGCTTTATTGCTATGGAATAGCATTGTTCCTCAAGAGTCTTGTCTTGCAATGAAAGTTTCTCTTGCCTTGCAGATCTGATTTCAGTTCCTAGATAAATTGCAAATATGAAACCCATGGAGTTCTGGGTAATTCACTTGGCTCCCACTGTTCTTCCAGCCCTTCCAAGACTGCAGCCGTTCCAAGGCAAGCACAAAAACCCTAGCAATACTTGCCATTTGATGTACTATGTAAGCAAATAACGTGTCTTTCTTCTGGAAAGAGATGTGAGTCTGACAACTGTGTAGGGGCGATTGGCTTTACTTCATGCCGCTTAATTTATTTCAGACCTGGACAGCTAAATGACTTAATTGGTCTCAGCAGCTGACCACTATGATTTGATGTCCACATATGGCCAAACCCTGAGGGGAAAAGGCAGCTGGAGTTAGCATGGTAGATGGTAGCCAGAACTTTTAAATGCTCAGACAGGTGAGAATACAAAAATCATCTGGTTACCCAAGACAGGCAGCTGCAGATAGAGAAAAAAAAGTGAGACAGCTGCTTGCAGTTGATAGTGTTGATTGTTAGAAAACTAGTTTTCCTTCCAAACTTACTTACATATTTGCAATAGATATCCCCAAGAAGATGTCTGAAAAAACACATAGAGATCTAATTCCCTTTAAAAACAACATTTCATTCTAATTCAGCTTATCTGTAACAGATACCCATTTTTAGGAAAAAACAACCCAGACTCACCATCAAAATTCAACTAAAAGATTTGAATGAAAACCTGATAATTACATGTAATTCATAGCACCCTGGGACTAGATACAGGCCACTCCAACAGCACAGAAGAACGTGCTGCTTAGCTTGAATACTGCCACCAGAAAAGAAACTTGGAAACTGTGCTCTAAGACTATAAATCTGCATTGGTTTTGGACAACAAAGAACAAGTCTCTTCTTTCCATGAAAAACTCATGCTACTAGTCAGAAAAACTCTTCATATATAACTAAAGGAACAGTAGCCGACTAAGAGTTACTGATGTCTGAGAAAGAGAAAGCAGTTTACATAGTAAAAAAAACAGCTGCAAAATTATTGGGAAACTCCTTATTTTACGTTTGCCAGAACCAACTTTCCAATACTGAATTATAGATCTACAATTTCTTTTTTTCCAAAGAGCGAAAGAAAATACAGAATGAGCAAAAGATTTGAAAAGATTTATCAAAGGGGTTTAAAAAAAAAAAAAAATCAAATAATAGCGGAGACTGAACAAATGTCTTAAATATGGTAACATGCTGGAGAGATAATTTTTGGTCAACCATGAAGTGTAATTTGACATGAATGTTATTTCTGGCAATGGGCATCCGTATATAGCATCATCAGGAGCATGCTAGAGTGCCAGGAAAAGCCATTGCCAATTAAACAAATTCAGCCCTTTCTTCTT
>NW_010413813.1:16089-17842 GCF_000710305.1 Buceros rhinoceros silvestris
CTTTCCCTCACTGTATTCAACAATTCTGCAACACAGAACACAGCAGTGAATTTTAGTTGGCAGAAACACACCTAAGAGCCTTCTTGAAACCTCCTGAAGCACAAGGCAAGTATAAAAAGCTGAGGTCTATCAGGGACAAAACTCATCTATCAGACCCTTTGGGTGAGACAGACAGATGGAATTTATTTTGATTTCATCCATACCACTCTATAGCTCCAACCCTCATCATGTACAGCAACATGAATGTGGAACTTGAGAAGATTTCATTGCAACTACAGTACTGTAAAAGAGAGGTGTTTACCAGCTGCAGAAGTAGAGCAGCCTCATCTGAACTAAGTTGAAAGTAGCAGGCAACAGAACAGAACCAGAGCACCCCCCACACAAATCAAACTCAGTCCTTAACCATCACGAAGGTCAAAAATACAAGTGGGAATCCTTCCTTCCAGTTCACCTTCCATATTTTCAGCTGCCTAGACATACCAGATAGGTTAGCTTTTGAAAAAAGAAGAAAAGTTTTTCCAGAATAAATTAAAACCAAAGGGTAATAAATTAATACTGAGGGTATATTTCCACGTTTGGCTTTTTAAAATAGTTTATTCCACACGAGAGCAGCACAATACTTTAGAATTTTCAAAGCAATCTGAAGTCATTACATAGCCAAATTCTGTAATAAAACAAGCCCTCAGGTGAGTTATTGTCATCATCAAACCTTTAAGCAGACCCACTGCAAGCTTAATGCTTGTAAAGATGTTTTTACATAATTTAACTAAGGGGGCAAAAATTTTTAAGTGATGCTTGGATGCTTGTGTTCATAAACATATGGCAAGGACTTTAACTTTTGGCATAGATAAGTGAGCCAAGTACTTTGAAACCCAATGTCAAGACCAATCTAAATGTATTCAAATAAAAATATTCTGGCACTGAAAGAATCCGTTTACTTTTTGCTACTTTTTTTTTACTGGAGTAGAAGAAAGGGTGTGGACTATGGACCACATTTACCTGCACTTCTGACTGAGTAGCCAATGCTGCAGCGAAATATTTCAGCATAAGAAAACCATTGATCATAATATGTTAGGTCATAAAAATCCAATTGTTGCAACAAACCTGTTCTAAATCAACACTAAGTGTTGGGTTTTAATATAGTGTATGCAGCAAGCATACTCACTGAGAATTATGAATTACTTTGTTTACGCTCATTTTGAATGCTTTTCTCCTCAGATGAAGGAGAGTTTTATTTTCTCTTTCAAGGCTCAGTTCCTAGTATTCTTAAACCCTTCCAACAAAACCACTTCTAGATTGTCCGGTAGATGTTTCATTAATGTTGTGATCTTACGGTGCCCACTCAGCATTCCTATCAGCAACTTATTTTCCCACAGCAAGCGAGTTTTGACTGGTAACTATTTCACCCCAAAACTGAGGTCTATATTACCTGTATAAGGCAACTTGCCAGCTTACATGCTGTCACCAAATGGGCATCAGGTTTTACACTATTCTCCCAGGGGCCACTTTGAGACTTGTTTGGAGATTCCGACACATGCTTGCATTCCCCAAGCATCCAGTCTCCTTGAAAGCCCACATCAATTGAACAATACCACGAGTGCGGGTAATGACTCTGTCTTCCCTCACATTTCCTCCTGATTTATGCATATCTCCTGTGTTAAGGCAGCCTTGCAAAATGCACTCTTTCTAGAGCCAGGAAGAACTTGGAAACAAAAGATATGTTCAACGTTAGAAAGACTTATTTATATGATTA
>NW_010413814.1:0-595 GCF_000710305.1 Buceros rhinoceros silvestris
GGTAAAGCCCCGGTGAGACGGGCGAGTGGGGGGTCCAGGAGGTCCCGGAGGGCCCCAGGAGGTCCCGGAGGGTCCCAGCAGGACCCTTCTCTCTCGCCCTGGGTCCAGGACGGCAGCAGAGGGACAGAGCTGAGCTCACCTGCCACCACAGCCCCAAAACACACCAATTCTAACAGGTTTCACATCTCCTGGGGCGTCTCGTAACAGAAACCCTCATGACCAGACATCTGCCCCTGCTTCCAAAAGGCGGCGGCTCACGGATGCCTGAAGACCCAACGCCCACCACCCCACACTCATCCTGGTTCTCCTTGGGCTCATGACGAAGAGCTTTAGCATCAGATTCCGTAACTATTTCACTGGCTTTTTGGAAAGAGGCAGGCTCAGCTGGTTGGGAAGCTGGTACATCAAGACAGCTTTTCAACTGGGCATTAAAAATGGGCAAGTCAGCAGCAAGCAGGAGCCCTTGTTTACAGGAAAAGGGTGTGAGGAGAAAGAGTAAGTGAGGGAAGAGGCAGAAACTAGCGAGGACAAACCAAAGGGTTAACAACCACCCAGTGAGACCTCTCTCTGCTAATGTCCTGTGTCCTTTTCCCTA
>NW_010413814.1:708-3164 GCF_000710305.1 Buceros rhinoceros silvestris
GAGCAACGCTCGGCTGGTTTGGCAGAAGAGAATTGTGTTTATGGCAGCACCAAGCATGAAGGTAAACTCGTCTTTTTTTAACATATAGCTTTTACTGGTCTTTGGCAGAGCTTTAAGCACGGTGTAGATACCACAGCACGTGGAAGCTGGAGCCTCCACGACACCAATCCTGAGAGCACGCGGTAACGAGGGGGGTGGGTTTAGAACGCTCGGCTGGTTTGGCAGAAGAGAATTGTGTTTATGGCAGCACCAAGCATGAAGGTAAACTCGTCTTTTTTTAACATATAGCTTTTACTGGTCTTTGGCAGAGCTTTAAGCACGGTGTAGATACCACAGCACGTGGAAGCTGGAGCCTCCACGACACCAATCCTGAGAGCACGCGGTAACGAGGGGGGTGGGTTTAGAAACACCTCTGTCCCACGGTGCTACTACAAGCTCTTCTGAAAACGTAACGTCTGAATGAGGGTCCCACCCAGCAAGACGCTTGAAATGTGCCGCGTTTGTGACCCTGCGAGGTGATGCGTGCGGACACAAGCATCTCCCGCACACGGTCAGCACCCACCGAGCCCCGGACGGTTCCGGGGTGTTGATAAGAGCAAAGAGAAATAAAAGGTTAACCGTAACCTCTTCAAGTCCAAACAGGAGAGAATAACCTTTGCATCATACTAAACGTGTTTTTGAGATGAACATTTCGGTGATTTCATGTCGTTTGCTCTTGCGTGGCAGTTGACGTCTATGTGAAGGTGCTCACAGACAGCCCGTGTCTGGTGTGTATGGACTGGGCTCGATCTCAGGAAGAACTGATAGATCCCAAGTACCTGTGGACTGGCCCAGATGGAAAGAATTTAAAAGGTGGGTCACTTTGCTCGGACTCCAAAGGATTTCCCCGCTGCCCCAGCCCTTTTTCCCAGTCACTAACAGAACTGCCTTTGTACAGGCTTGCCACCAGCTTAGAGGCAGCCTCTGCCTCAGGGCTGGGGGAGGCAGTCAGGAAAACACGCTGAGCTACAGAAATAGATTCTGTTTTCTCTTTACAAGGGGAAAACTTGACCACGAAAGACTACGTGGGTTACTGCACGTGAAATCACATATTTTCCTTGTTTCTGCTGATGCCACCCTGCAGTGGGATGGTGGGTCCAAATAGTCACTCTGTCCATTGTCACATTTTCCCACGAGCTCTGACATGAGACTCTTTCTCTTCTCCCTCTCAAATTCTCACACGTGTGAAGCAGAAGGAAACTTGCAGCTAGTCCTAAAGGTCATGAAATTTAGACTCTTTCAGACTAACACGTATCAGTGTCGTTATGTTCAAGAGCAAGGTCTCACCTTTGAGTGTTCGAAGGGAGCGGAGCGTCAGAACCCAAACGCTCCAGCAACCCAGAACGTCCTGCTTCTATTCCAGGGCACAAGGATGTGAATCTCACCGACACGGGACAGCTGGTGGTGATAGGTGTTAAGGAGTCCCTGTCAGGCACCTACACCTGCACCCTCTCTCACAACATCCTGGAAACGACACCACCGGAGGAGCGAGAAACGGTTGAGGTGTATAAATTCGTGCTATACGGTAAGATTGGACTTCACTGGTAAGGGAACCACGTGGCCTTTGGTGTTCAGGGGGTTGTGAAGGGCAGGTTTATTGCAAAGCTTGTTTGAAAAAACTGTTAACATTTCATCCAAGAGTATGAAATATTTTTTTTAATATTTATACACATGCACCTAACTCCCATTTTGGGGAAATTTTTTAAATAGCTGCTGCCAAGAATGTGCGGGCACCCAAAGAATAAAAAATCCCTGCCCTTAAGAGAGCAAAGCGGACTACAACGACCCCAGTGGCACCCGGGGTGTGACAGGGGAGCTCTTGTCTCCGTGAGGTGTTCTCAGCTGAGCGCAGGCTCATGAAAGGAGCCCACCCTCCAGCCTT
This sequence comes from Buceros rhinoceros silvestris, assembly GCF_000710305.1. Lineage (NCBI taxonomy): Eukaryota > Metazoa > Chordata > Aves > Bucerotiformes > Bucerotidae > Buceros > Buceros rhinoceros. Next base: position 2,630 of record NW_010413814.1, read on the forward strand.
CCTCCACCCAGAGCCGCCGCTCACCAACCTCCCCTCTCCAGCCCCAAAACCACCTTCCAAAGACGCTTGAGAAACTCTTTTTAAATCTTTTTTAAAAACATTCACTCCTCCCCATAACTGCCCGGAATGTTTTGCATAACCCCGATGTGTTTCAGCTCCCCAGCCCCGCGGACATGCCCGTCCTGGGTTATTTTACTGCTTGCCCCTTGCTTGGTCTAATTTGGGGGGGCAGAGCCTGGTTCCCTGGACGCTTCAGAACGTCTCTTTCTGGTTGCGCGGGCCCTGGCGAGGATGCGCTCGTTCTGGCGTGGTTGATGGATAAGCTCTGTGTGTTTGTTTGCTTTGGAAGAAGCAGCCCGGAGAAGAAGAGCCCGGAGCGCTGAGACGCTCGGTGGAAGGTTGAGGCTGCGATTCCTCCCCGGACTCTCACCGGGGCTCTCCCACAGCCTACAGGGCAGCTGACCACACGTACCTGCTGTCTGTTCGCTTCCCGACGAGGGAGTGCGGGCTGGCAGCCAAAAGGCCCTTCTTGGAG
>NW_010413814.1:3256-5598 GCF_000710305.1 Buceros rhinoceros silvestris
GTGCGGGCTGGCAGCCAACAGCCACTTCTTGGAGGAGCTGAAGAAACTCTTGAACAGCATCATCGCCGACCTGACGTGCCACATCGCGGAGGCGTCCTGCAGATGCCACTCAGTGCAGACCCCGCAGCGGGGGCTCCGGCGGGAGCTCTTCCTCCGCTTCCAAGGTAACGGAGCCCAGTGGCGGCTGGGGGGGAATCGCTTGTTTTATAAACAACCCGAGAGGGCGGTAAACAACAACCGAAATAACATTAAACACCTCCCAGGGCGGCTTCCCTGCCTGTATTTGTTCTCACTAGCCCACAGATGGAGCTAAACTGCAGTTCTTCTGCAGAGCTGGCAGGGCTGCTGCCAGCCTTACCCAGAAAGGGGCGGCTCAAGGTGGGCGCTTGGACGGGGCGCTGAGAGAGGCCGTGATTTATTTCTTAAAAGGAGGAAAATGCTCCGATTTGTTTTCATTAGTTGGTTTTCGAGAAGCCAGTGACCTCCGTGGTTTAGCTGGGTTCTAGAAAACGGCGCAGAGGTTGAATCGAGAGCCTCCCACTTGCCTCACGGTCACACTGATGTGGCCCTGCAGAATGGGTCACGTCGGCCCCGCTGGCCGCCCTCACCCAGCAGTGGTTGGCGCTGAGGGAGGGAAGTTGCCCACCAATGCTCTGCCCGTGTCCTCTGCCACGTCTGTTCTCATCACGCACCTGGAGGGACCTTCCCGCAGGTCGTGGAAGAGGTCTGGGGCCGTTTTCCCCTCGGTCAAGTCAAGAAACATTCAGAACAACTCGAGGACCCGAAGGTTTCAGGTTTACGTAAGCTCCAGCCCTGGCTGTATCCCGAGGTTACCGTGGGAATCTGCTTCTGTTCTTCCTGTCAGGGGCATTTTTCCCCCTTTGACCTCTGTCTCTTGCTGGAACAAAGCGATTTAAGTAACCGGACAGAAAACACCAGGCCAGAATCTGCTTTTTCCCCTTTCATAATTTTTTTTTTTTGCAACATTCAAATGCAAATAACTCTTTCAAAACATGATCCCAGCTGCAGTGACAGGTGAAAGGAAAAAAAATCACCGTTTTTCACAAATCAGAGGCAAAATCCAAAGGGTGCTGTGGGATGAAGGAAAGCGGGGACACTTTTATCTGTCGGTGTTTGCTGAAACGGACCTGAGGGGTTGGGGTTCACCGCAATACGTCCTTCAACACACAAACACGGGTGTTTTCTCCCCCCACCCACAGTCAATCCTTTCGCGCCGGGATGGGAAGAAGTTTGCCACCAGGTTCCGTATGACTGTGAAGCTGTGAGGAACAAGAGAGCTCAGGAGGTTCTGTGTCAGCCACCCTCGTCCCTGCGCCGCGGAACTCCCAAAGCCCTGCCTTAGCCACGGGGCGGCGCGGGTTCCGTATGACTGTGAAGCTGTGAGGAACAAGAGAGCTCAGGAGGTTCTGTGTCAGCCACCCTCGTCCCTGTGCCGCGGAACTCCCAAAGCCCTGCCTTAGCCACGGGGCTGCGCGGGCGTGATCCGGCTTCACCCGGATCCGGTGGGATTAATACCCATGAAATAATACCCGTTAATACCCGTAATCCACAGCACTCGTGGATTGCAAATAATGCTGTTTAGGATGGAAAACTGGTCTGAAAAGTCAAATTGATCCAGTGGTTTGAAAAAAAAAACCAGGCTCATTATTTCCTTTATATTTACCTCTAAGAATAAAGAATTACTCAAATTATTATTAGTGTAGTGAACTCCCAGTTCTCTAAACTAAATCCGTGATTTATGGTCCGGCCAGTGAAATGCAGTTTAAAGTGAATCCTCTGTAGCCGATTTCCAAGATCTGTTCTCTCCGGCTTCGCTGCGTTCACCCGCGCCAGGGGTCTGACCCCAAGTGCCCCGAACCCAAGCGGCAGCTCCCAGTTAAGGTGGCAGGTCAGTGAGGGCAGAGGGGGGTGGAAATCAGGACTAGGAAGTCTTTACTGACATTGTTAAATCAAGAAAAACCAACTGACTGGGCTTTATTCTTCCAATGTTTCCGGACTTTAGGCAAAAGCCCGGCTTGGGAAGTTCTTCAGGGAGCAGGCGTATGCTCTGAAGCACCAGCTCCAAACCGCTCCCACCATCCACTACGTGGACAACAGCTTTGCAGCCGCTCGCACCGACAGTTGTCCTCCAGGATTTGGGAAGAACAACGTCATCCACCAGAGCTGCGCGAGCTGCTGCGGTAAATAGGAAACACAGCGATTTAAACAGTTCGTCAGCTCCTGTCACGGGTTTCTCTGGCTAATATCAGCGTCCAAACTGGCGGTATTTCCATCCAGCTCTTGGAATGACTTTCACATCAGATTTAAACCCAATGGGAGGA
>NW_010413814.1:5811-6822 GCF_000710305.1 Buceros rhinoceros silvestris
TCCAGGTTGCTGCTGAGCGACCGCACTCAGGATGTGGAGCCAGAAAGAAACAATCACCTTCACGGTAGCGCTGCCAGAAAACGCTCCACTGGTTTAAAAGGGTGTGGAGCTGGGGGTACTGGGTGAGGTGGGTTCAGGGCGGGGGGAAGCCCAGGTGCTGCTGGAGGGTCCCAGCCCCAGCCAGGCCGAGGAGAGCTGGCGGAAACGCTGCCTGTGTTCTCTTCACAGTGGTGTGCGAGCCTGGGACGTACAGTCCGGACACCGGCGTGACCTGCCAGGTCTGCAAGAGGCCTCGAGTCAGAAAGTACGGGGCAAGATCTTGCAACTAAACTGACGACAGAAATTGGAAAGCCAGGGAGCAACTGCGAAAGCACAGCTGGTTTGGGGACGTTCTCATCATCTTTAGTTGCCAGATCTGGAGTCCCACATTCCTCTGAACCATCAGAAAACCTTCGCGCACCCCTAGACCTTCTGTAGGCAGGGACCGCTTCGGCTGCTAAAATGATGCGTGAAATGGCGTGTGAATTCAGTGAGAAAAGGGATGTTTGTCCGATGGCTGTTAGTGCAGAGCGTCCGTTCGTGGTGGTGACAGCAGACACGCCGCAGCTTTGTGCTGCAGTTTGCTCAGAGGCCATAAAGGAGCCGTGAACAACACGGGGGGAAGCAGCAAATCCTTGTGGTGGAATCACACGCCATAATGACATACGCCAGAATCTCTGCGGGCAGTTTCCAGCAGAAGTATTTACCCTTTGGGATTTAAAAGCATTAAATGTCCTCCCCTTCGTTTTTCCCTGTGTCTTTCCGTGTCTGAAGTGTTCCAGCCTGCTAACGGCTCCCTGTGTCACCCCGCCAGCGGGAGCTGGGGTCTGTGAGAGGGTCAGTAACGAATTCTACAGCCCAAGAGTCAGGGGAATCCAGGACCAGCTTGTCCAGTGCTCCCCAGGAGGCAGCTGGTATGTCCAGGGGAAGAGGAGAGGCTGCCGAGCCGCCTGCAACCCCCGGAGGATGGCT
>NW_010413814.1:6851-7635 GCF_000710305.1 Buceros rhinoceros silvestris
AGAGACAGGGGAATCCAGGACCAGCTTGTCCAGTGCTCCCCAGGAGGCAGCTGGTATGTCCAGGGGAAGAGGAGAGGCTGCCGAGCCTCCTGCACCCTCTGGCTGCTGCATCTCAGCCGCCTCGGCGCTGCGCTGGCCCCAGGTGCTGTGCAGCAGCTGAGCCTCTTACAGCAGCTGCAAACCCCCGCCGAGGTCGCGGCCGAGGAACAAGTCACGACGCAGCTTGCCAAGGCGCTGAGATAATGGGAAAGAAGCTGCCTTCCCCGAACGGACTCGCCGCCATCGGCGTTGGAAGGGAAGCTGCTGGCTCCGCGGGGCCGAGCGCTCCGCTCACGACGCGCTGGCAGGAAAAGAGCATGTCCCTGCCTGCAGGAGCCCCACGAGTGACCCCCGCTCCTCACCGCCCCTGCACGGAGCCGAGCAGCGGTTGCCCAGGCAGCCCAAAGCACCGGCCTCAGAGCTTGCGCTTAACTCTGTGCACTACGTAGGATTAAGTCAAGCAAAAGAGCAGCCTCTGCTCGGTAAGTACAACTTCTTACGGCATCCAGACATTCCTCGGTGGGTATTCATCCAAAAATCCACCAGATTCAACCCAGTTTAACTTATCCATCGTGACAGGAACACAGCAGGAGATGGTACGGGCACAGACCACGCTCCGAGCTTTTCAGAATCATTACTTATTAAACAGTGACGAACAAAATGTACAGGAACGAGCATTTAAACTGCCTGTGGGCTGATGGCCTTCGCTGCCAACTGGCCACCGCGCACGGCAGATGAAGCAGAC
>NW_010413814.1:7773-8091 GCF_000710305.1 Buceros rhinoceros silvestris
CGGCAGATGAAGCAGACTGGCTCGGCGGAGGCCGCCTGCATCCCTGGGTCTGTTTCACCGCGGAGGAGCGCCTCGTGCATCCGTCACTACGGGTGAAAAACACCGCGAGTGAGTAGTAAGTGCAGTGGTGAGTCACAGACGAACACATACTCCCTCCTCCTCCTGCAAATTGGAGGTGTGGGAAGCTCCTACAGTGCCTCAGCCTTTTGAGCAGCCCTTGAAAGTAGAGAAATAGGCCAAACAGCTCAGAGTCTCGTCACAGAGGAACTGGGTTACGGGTTCTGTGGAGAACGAGGACGGCTCTGCTCTGACCTCGCC
>NW_010413814.1:8369-8774 GCF_000710305.1 Buceros rhinoceros silvestris
TCGCTCAAACCGGCTTTGCCCTCCCCTCACCTTCACCGCCTTTGGTCCTTCTCCATCTGCCATAGCTCACAGGAACCACGAGACCCTTCCTCGCCGCTTTAAATCCTCTTTTTTCGCCCCGCTCTGGTTTTACTCATCTTCCTCTAGGAAGCGGGGGCTGGAGCCGCAGACCTCAGTGCAGCGGAGGAACCCGCGCTTGCTCCTGCCAGGCTCAGCCCTTCAAAACTCCGCTTTAACCTGCCCCAGCCCACCTCGCTCTTCACAAAGGGCACCACCACCACCTCGAGGGTAGCGACAAATTCTCACGAGTGACACATTCAGAGCTTAAAGCTTCCCATAAGGTCTCTGGTGATGCAGCCAACAGCCCTCAAGCGCTTTTAAACATCCACAAGTGACAAAAATAAC
>NW_010413814.1:8953-9388 GCF_000710305.1 Buceros rhinoceros silvestris
CTGCCTTTTCCCAGCCTGGAACAAGCCCCCTGAGGAACCTCCACGAGCACTTAGAGCACTCGCTGCAGAGCTGGCACGGTCCAGGACTGCGTCTGCTGGGTGACGGTGACTCCTCCGCTCCGAGGGAGGGCTCTAACTCCCGCAGCGTCTCCACCAACCCACACTCCTCCGAATTCAAGCCCTGAGACGGCCCCATCCCGGGAGCTCATCACACCCAGGACAGGGCAGGGGGGCTGCGCCAGGGAGGAATCCCCTGTCCAGGAGCCACCTTGGGGGAAAGCAGTTTGGAAAAAACCTCGGGGCTGCGGTTTGTGTCCCCAGACACCCCCAGCTGGCACCGCAGGGGCTCTGGGACATCCCAGGGTGCAGCTCTGGGCCTCGGGTGGCAGGAGAGCACCCCTGTGCGGCTGCGCTCTCCGCTCTTGCGGCGCTGCG
>NW_010413815.1:0-243 GCF_000710305.1 Buceros rhinoceros silvestris
TATTATTATTATTATTTTTAATTCTGATTTGTATTAACATTTGCTGAGTAGGCAGAGCAGGGATGCTGCCAGCAGCCACAGTGGGACGGCCAAACTCATGGAGCCGTTGTCTACTCTCCCTGTGCCGGGTCCTGCAGGGTGCGAGAAGGGAGAGAAAAGATTACAAGATTACACGAGGCTGGGTGAAACAGGAATAAGACAGGTACACAGCACTTTGCTCCCAGGCTGCTCTTGTGGCAGGGG
>NW_010413815.1:375-3836 GCF_000710305.1 Buceros rhinoceros silvestris
TCTGCTGAAGTGAGCCTCTGTCCAGCTCAGCTGCAGAGTCCTATCCACCAGCCCCTCAGCATCCTCCCCTCCCACTCAATGTTCCAACAGCACGTGGCTCTCCCTAAGCAGCACCCAAGCTGGAGAAACAGGGTCTTCAGCAAGCGGCAAGGCTCAACCCCAGCTGTTCACCCCACCCCATCCCATCCCTCGTCATGCCTCTGGATGGGAGCTGCTGGCTGTCTGGCGCAGAGGCACGGCTCACGCCTTTCACACGCTCTGGCCACCAGCCCCGCACCTCCCTGCTCCACCACCTTCCCAGCAGTGGCCCCAGGATGCCAGGGCTCGTTGTAATTCTGCGCAGTGGCCAATGCCTGTCTGTAGCCAGACACTGGCTCCACGGGGGCTGATTGATCACAGCGGTCCAATCAATAAAACATGGGCCCAACCAGCAGACACCTCCCCTCCCAGGGGCTGCGCTGCAATTATTTATTTCTTAATTGGGGTGGAGGAAAGCTTCAGTGTTGTGTTTATGGCCCTGTGGCACAACACCTATAGGGTGAGGGTGCAGGGTGTGCCAGGGAGGTTGGTTTTTCATAAGGGAGAAAGGTCTTGCCTGTGTGTGTGTGCGCATGCTCAGGGGTCTGTCAGAGGGGGCAGGGAGGAGCGCTTTGCCGCAGCAACAAATAATGCAGCCTCGCTCCAGGAATATTAAGTGCTAACGCTCTTGACATCTTCTCATTCATCCTCTCATTTATGGCTTCCCTTTCCTGGGTGGCTTTAAAGGCAGCGATGTAGTTTTTAAATTCACCCTGCAACACCAGGCCTTGGCAGCCTTTTCTTTATAAGGGGGCAGGGAGATGTACATGGATATTGTTCTGTAAATCCATGCTCATCATGTATATGTACACATAGCTGTACGCATATAAGTACATTCATAGGTATATGCACACATGCATGTACATGTATGTACATATACATATATATGTACACACATATGTATATGCATATGTACATATATGTGTACATATACGCATATACAAACATATATACATGTATGTATAGGGTGTCGGAAGGTTCTAAAGTGTGGAGATGGAGATGAGTCTGGATGTTGGGGCTGATCCTCCTGTGGAAGAGAGAAGACATGCTTACTACGAAGAAGAGCTATTTATAATGGTAAGGGGGAGCCAAAAAACCCCCAGAGGTCCTGTTCAGGAGAGGCCCAGGGGACTGAAGTGCAATTGTTCCCTCTCCCAACCTACAGCGATTAGCAGGCGAAGAGCCCTTCTCTGCTGCATGGAGCATGGGTGCCAGAGGCTTCCTCGGCAGCACAGTCGCTATTAAACTCGAGTGACTAAAAGGCAGCAAGTCCAAGAAGGATGTCCCCAGAGACCTAGGAATTCTGTAGCACTTTCATTTGTGTGATTTCTTCCTAATCCCTTACTAGATCAGCTGTTTGTACCCCAATTCTATTCTTTCATTATTACATAAATATGTGCTGAGTGGTGTGGAAAATTTATATTCTATCTATGGCTTCTTTTTTTTCATTTAATCCCTGCACATCTTCTGTGGCTTGCCACACCAATTCTACAACACTGTTTTTTCACTCCTTGTTTGGCTGTCAGGAACGTATTTCCCCCTCTGAGCTCTGGCAACAAGTTGAAGTTCAGCTACTACACTTATCTGACCTATGTTTCAGAGGAAGCATGGGCAAATAATTGGAGGGGAGGCTCTTTGGGACCATTTGCATCCCATATTGGCAGTGAAGAAGTCCCAAAACATGACTACCCTGGTCCAGCAAATAATCAAGAACACACCAGGAGAGGTATGTTGCCCACAAAAAGTTTTCAGCCATCACATTTTTACTATATGGCTAAAATACTACTTGTCTGACACAGATATGGTCATATGTGTAGCGCATATGTATGTGGCAACCACCCCTCTCCTTGCCACTTTTCTAGGGTACACACACAATCACAGCAAAGGCATCTGTACCTGTGGAGACACACAGTGCCCACCTAGCACAGAGGCAGGGGTCTGTTGGCCTTGGCTGGGTACTGCTGCCTTAATACTTGTAAGTGCACAGCTTGGGGTTGGTGTGCTTGGTAGGGGGTATGGTGTGGTATGGTACGGTGTAGTAAAGAGATGAGCTTCTGCAATACCAAGGTATAAGGCAGGATACACAAGACATGGTGTGATGAAACACTTGGGAAAGGTCACGCCAGCTTCTGCTCTGCTTGAGCTTGTGTGCATAAGCTGGAGGATATCTGACAAGCCAAGAGGCCCATCTCCACAGCTGAAAAATGGCGTGAATTGTATTTCTTCATGTTTCCCTGCTAAGCTCCTTGCATATACCAATGAGGTGGTGGGGCTGCTTGCTAAAGCCTTTCTCTTTATGTGCATTCTTGATGACCTTCTGCACACCACTACACGCTAATAACAGCAGATGACAGAAACAACGGGTCATGTGTATCTGTGCAGGTGCCGAGCCGCGTGTTAAGCTAACTGGGAGGCCTGGGACCCAGTGTGATTCAAAGCTGCTGCTGCTGCCACTGCTGTGGCAGTGCAGACACCCTGGCTGCTTACACAAAGCTCGCACAAAGGCTGGGGCCTGCACAAGCACCTGATGAAGGTCAGGACGCTGCCCCAGGGCTATGTGGTGCCTTGGAGTCTAGGTCTGTTAGCTGCTCTCTATAAGGGGAGCTCTGCGGGAGAACCCAGTTTGAGTTGGTCCTCTTTGGAGCAGCAGGTAGTGCAGTCAGGGACTCTCCCCTCGGATCAGGATGCTATCCGAGTGTATCTCCTGGGATGGAGTGAGCCCTCACCCCCCTGCTGGTGAGTGACCCTTCTGGTACCCTTAAGTGGGAGATTCTCCTTTGTTTGAGTGAAGGTGTACGCTCTGTGGTTCATCTTCCTTACAGAGTATGCTTTGGTGTTCAGGAATCCGTTGTGTGGTAACTTATTCCTGACTGACATCCGACCCTGTGATTAATTTGGTCAGTCGAAGTGCCCGGTGACTTTGATTGCAATAAATCCCCAGTTTTCAGATAGCTGCTGCTGTCTGTTTGGTGGCTGCCACCGTGACACCTGCCCGTAACCCTGGGAGCTGCACATAACCCGTGTCTTACAGCTCAAGTGCATGCCATGTATGCTACGTTTACTGCCACGTCTTGTGGAAACGTGGGAAGGTTATAGCTAAATCACAAAATAACACCTTGAAAACTTTGAGAATTTAGGCTTTGGGAGGGGGGCTAATTGCTAATACTTAAAAAAAAAAAGGAAGCGTGACAAAGAAGGAAATAAAATACTAATCTCTGAGCGAGATTTTGCGCAGGAAATGGTGTCTTACTTTCAGCTCACTCTACCGCTTTCAGCCTCCGTTCCCAGGCACACCTCCGTATTGCCACGCTGCGGTCTGGCTGGCTGCGACAGCCCACGTCCGCCTGACGACTACTCTGTCTGGATGCGTGTCTGCGTCCGTG
>NW_010413816.1:0-221 GCF_000710305.1 Buceros rhinoceros silvestris
CGGTGCCATGGAATGTCATTGTGCTTCCCCAGGTGCTTGAAGCCCAATGCCAGTACATGCATCAGTGTGCCGGTGCCTGTCGTGTGAGCCCGAGTGCTGCTGCCCATAACAATGCCGGTCCAAGTGCCGGTGCCGGTGCAGCTCCTGTGCGTGTGCAGCTCCCGGTGTGGGTGCTGGTGGGGGCGGAGATGCCAGAGAAGGCACCGGTGCAGGTACCGGTG
>NW_010413817.1:0-2002 GCF_000710305.1 Buceros rhinoceros silvestris
CAAACTGGGACACCAGTGTTTCCAAAACTGCTTTCTGCTTCTGATGAAATAAAAGCTTCAGTGGATACAGGCTATCACTCTATGTCTTTAACATTCATGCTCCATCATAGTGTTACGAAATGTACGCTACCTGTATTCAAATACGTTCTAGCATCCTGCTCATCTTGGTGGTAGTCTGTAGAGATTCTATACAAATACTAAGTCATCCATGGCATGGGATATTTGGTAACTCCTCTGTTCATTTTTTCATTTAAAGTTTGTCATGGTTTTGTCATTCTTTCGTTGTTACCTTCTCTTATTACATTAATATATTCCAAAGATAAACCAGTCTTTCTTGAGGACAGAGTTGATGTTAGGTCAAATGCTATTATGCAGTGATTAATAGAAGCCTAGGTGCAGTTAGCAATTACTTAAAATGGGCTGGATTTCCTAATGATTACTTTGTTCTATACAAATTTATTTTGCAGTTTTATTATACTGAATTCTTCCTGGATAATGAATATGTGAAACATTTTCGCCATCACCCTGAGGAACTAGCAGAAATTGCCTCCTCACTGACCACTTACTATAAGTAACTAAAACAGATAGCTTCTTGCATGGACCCTGCACTACTGAAAGGCTGCATAAATCCTAGCTTCTGGGGGGTGGGAAAGTGACACTCTGAGTGTGGAGAACTGCGATGGAGAGTTTGAGCTTTATCATCATGGTGCATTGTTCAAGTCATGGAGTATGTCTTTAGGTGAGAGGCATAAACAAATGATATGTGAAAAACAAATTAGAGTGGCTGTAAGCTCTCCTGATGTTTCCCTTTCTGCTTTATTAGTCATTGTAAACCTGCTACCTGGGTTATAACTTTGGGATAATTCTTTATATAATGAGTGTATTTAGAGTGAAATGTTGTGTCCCATCACTTTTAACAATAGCATACATTATTAAAAATTAATTTAATGATCCAGCTCTGGAGGTAGCAAACAAGCTTTTCAGTTATATATTGTCTTCAATTATTCATTAAGAACTATGGGATTTTCTAGAGTATATCTCTGACAAACCTCATAGCTGTTCTGCTAATGCCAGCAACAAAGCTCTGCTACTTAGTTTAGCAGAAATGGATTTCCCCATTGAGTTTCTCTGAACTGTGTGATATTTTATCTCATTTAATAAAGTTTATTACAAACATGACTTAGTATGAGAAAAATCCTGGTGGTGAGGCTAAACCATCATTTAATTTTGAACGGACAGCGTTCAACAAGAATTTTAATATATTACTGTATGTGTGAGCATAATAAGTAGTTTAACACAGAAATTACACAGCATCAGTTTGGATAATTTTCTTGTACACAAGAGCAATTTCCTCAACAGTTTGCACTCCCAATTAGATTTCTTCTTTTTTTGATGTTATTCTGGTTAGGACTTTAGTTGTCAATTTTTTTTTTTTTAAGCAAACATGTTTTCTTCAAACAGGTTAATTACGGAACTGCTAGTGCTGCGTTCTCACTATGGAAAAGGGTCTCATTCCACCTTGTGCACTAGATGTACAGTTGCACAAATGTACAAGGGTCTATGAAATGGGTGTATCTAGGAAAATGTCGCCAGCTTGAGAGCCAGAATTGATTGAATTCAGGATGTTTAACATCATGTAATAATGCCTCGTGTATATTTGTTTTCTTTTTGGTTGTTGTTTCCTTAAACATATACTCTTAGCCGTAAGGAAAGTTTAAAAAGTGTATTAACTGTTCCAGAAGTGAGTTCCCAGTGGAGAATTGCACAAGTTACCGTAAGTTAAATGTATGCTTACAATGCTGTTGCTTTTGTGTAGCTTCAGTGAAGCTGTTTGTGATTTATACCACAGCTGATGTGTTTTAAAATATTTCCCCATTCCTAAAGGACTGCAGTGGAGTTTGGTATTTCTGTAATCCCTGTTGGATGCTTTGCATCCAGAAATCACTGTTCAAACAATTGTGCACCAAGTATTCTAGATTTCTTTTTGTAGATTTTTAATTCC
>NW_010413817.1:2079-11902 GCF_000710305.1 Buceros rhinoceros silvestris
CTGGTGTAAGCAGGTGAAATGCATAGATCTTGTGATTTTTTTTTTCCCTTAACATATTATTTTGAAGGGTAGAGCTTGCTTGCTTCTGTAATTTTACTGCCCTGATGGGAAGGCAGAGCTTAGGGAGAGATGTGTAAGGAGAGAATAGATTGGTGCAATTTTCAACACAATATATCTGAATTTTCAAGAAAAGTAGCATGACTTTTCCTTCCCACTGTAAGAAGGTTCAGAAGAGAATACCATACTGCAAACTTCACACTGGCGAGCTCCCTCTGCGCAAAGGCAGGCACTGGTATTGGAAACTTTGGCAGTCATTTGACTCAGCATTTTCATTGTGTGGAGATGTGGCTTCCCTGCGGGATTCCTCTGGGAGAAAGGTCCTGGCTACTGGGTGTTCCTAGTGGCAGGAGAGCTTACGCTAGCCAAACAGTGAACCCAGCACTTTTCCTTTGTGTCTGCTAATTTATCTGATAATTCCAAAACCAGCTTAGCTGCAGCCCTGCTGGTACATGCCAGCATCCACTTCTTTCCTATTAGCATGTGTTTGACCTGGAGGGTGAGCAACTGGTGACACTGTATTGCAGTCTTAGGGGTAGCTCATCAACTATTGTCATCTTCAGTAGAAAGGTAGGAGGGCTGCTGGGTTAGTTGCAGCTGGATGGAACCTTGAGCTGCTGGAGGTAATGCTGGTGTGATTCTTGGTTTAACTTAACACCTCCCAGGATGGTAAACATCCTCCTAATGATAGTTACTGTACTTATTTACTTCTGCCTAATTCAATAAGTCATTTTGAGATAAAAATGCATTTTTAGATGTTAGTGGAGCATCCAAAATACTGCTTTTCCACACACATTTTCTAGATGTGCCTTTGTATTCCAGGCATGTGTGAATACCTGTGCATTTATTTGCTAATCATACCTGTCAGTCAAGGTGAGAAAAGCTGCTGAGCAGGCTCAATGGGGACAACAGGGCCTTTGGGTTAAGTGAACTAGGTCAGTCCCCATGTATACCCTGCCCGTGATTTGTTTTCAGTCCTGATTTTTAAATAGCTGGTTCCTCTGCTAAATTTCCAGTAGACAAAAGATGAGTGATGGTATTATGTGATATGACAGCTCAGAACAGTTCAGAAGGCTTCAGCCCAGAGCTACAGGGACGGGCTGAGAGTACAAAGGCTACACTGCAGCCATGGATATTGGATATTGCATATTACTGAATTTCCTAGTGTTCATCATGTCTGACACCTCTGGGAACAGCATGAACCAGCATCTGGAGGACGTATTGATCTGCATGGAAAGATCAAGAAAACAAAGGCATTACTGATGGCTTATGACCATCTATCAGGTCATGAGCTCTGGGGAGAGACAGGACTTTGTCCTGTGACATACATACAGTGGAGACCAGGTAAGAATCAGAGTCCGTATGCAAGACTCGTGGAGACCTCATCAAAAGGAGAGTATTTCAGTTGTCCCTGCAGTGGTTTTCTTGCAGGTCCCCTTCAGACGGCCTGGTGCAAGGGACAGTGCTGCTTGCTGGTTGTGTTGGTCATCTGCAGTTAGGATGCTACATCTGATGTTATAACTGCTGCTGAGGGTCAGGGCCAGCGATGCCTCAGGAGCACAGGGACCCACAGGGAGCAGGTATGTCTTGGTGGGGAGAGGGGCTGGCTGGTGTGAAACCTCTTGCCCAGAGCCAGGGCTCCCCAAATGGAGGAAAAACTAATACTCTGTGGGTAGCTTAGCCAGGAGAGTTGGCGGCTGCCTGGAGATGAGGCAAGGGCCACTGTAGTCAAGGAGTGCAGCGCAGGTGCCTTGCTTGTGTGAGTAGGAGAGCTGCTGCCCTGCTGAAGCTGAGGGCTGTGGACCAGTGCCAGGGGTGCTAATCCCTTACTAAGGGATTACATGCAGGGTTGGCCGGTCTACTACTCCTCACTGCTTCTAAAAAACGTGTCAGTCTCCTGGAAATACAGCTTGTAATAGAAATGCTTAAATTTGGTACAGGATAACCATGAGAGTTGTAGTCATCTCAGTATGGAGAGGTGATATCTGAAAAGACAATACAGTCCCCACCAGCCTGAGGCTGCCCCAAGCTCTGGGGCAAGGGCAGAAAGGTCTGAGCAGGGTCCCCCTGTTTGCTCACAATCTCCATATGTTTGCCGTAACTCCAGGCCTTAGAGGTTATTTTTCCTTCCTGAATAAGAGCAATGATAGCCAGCAAGCAGCATCCCTAAGGTGCTACCAGAAGACCAAAGGTTTTCGTTGAAAGTGTGCTGTAGCAGAAAAGCTGGCTGTCAAGACCTCCCCATACTTCTCCACTGCCCATCAGGCACCTCTCAGGATGGGCTGAATACCCCACCTCTCCATCATTGCCACATGCTGCCCTCATTGAACATGAGGCAGCGGCTCCCCACTATTTGCCAGGGCACAGCACCATGCTCCCAGCATTTTCATGCACTGCCAGCACCGCATCTTCCCAGGAGCACAGCTGGGCCCCTCAGCTCCAACCCCTTAATTCACAGTGCAGGACATGCTGTTTGGGGCTCCATTAGCTGGTAAAATGGATTATATTTTGTCTTTTATAGCACATTCGAAGACAGATATGCAGGTTCTTTGTGTATCTTGAGGGTTGCATTCAGTCTGTGCAGGTGAGCGCTGGGTCTCTAATGCAAAATAGAAAATGTCTATTTTTAACAGCTCTTCTATTTTTAACTTACCTATTTAAACCTACTGTGAGGTGTGGTCTAATGGAGAACGAATCTCTAAAATATTTTAACAAATGGTGTGGGGAGGGTATGTGAGACCTAGAACTCTCTCCTGCAGAGGGGCAACCCCAGCAGCACAATGAAAGATATTCCTCCAAGGGATTTCTGACACATGCTGCCCCAACATTTCTGGTATTTACTATAAAGGGAAGGGAAGAAAAAAGCTCAAGGGAAAACAAAAATCTAGGTCTGCCTCAAGTTATTATAAACTAAGAATTGATAGGCAGTCTCAATTGCCTGTTGCTAAGCAGCCAAGAGAATTCGTTGACCATGAACTGGGCCTTTAAAAAAAAAATGCTCTGTGTGTGTCTGTGAGGGTATAGGAAGTAATGTGTAAATGCCATATTAGAATACAGAGTCACAATATTTTTTTTGTTTGTTGAATGTGTTTGTGAGATACTGATGCTTGGGTGATGTGCATGCATCAGTAGGCCTTGGATGGGCAGGATAACTTTGTTTTAAAATCAGGAAAGGAAGAGAGGGAGTGAGCCAAGGGCACTTACTTCATTTTGAAGAGTCCCTTGAGGGGTGTGATCTTGTATCCCTCTGAAAAGCTGTGTGCTGATAGTCACAGAGGCTGATTTCTGGGGATCCAAATCCCTTCTCTCCAGGCCATTGTCCCCAGAGTGTCCTTCAGCGTTATTTTTTTCAAAACACCAATGTATAAAACAGCACAAAGCACTGGAGACCCCATGCTCCTCATTCCCACCAGCGCTGGTCCCAGCTTGCTTTTGGCCAGAGCTGTAGGAAAGGCAGGATGCAAAACTCATACTAGGTGAATTAACACCTGCTCACCAGGTGGCAGCAACGCCTGCTGCTATCCCCTGGGAAGGAAGGAAGTGCCCAGCCCTGCCTGGGAACCCCCACACACCCTGATAGGTCCTGCTTAGGTCTTGGCTTTCCTCCTTTGTGCCCCTGGCAGTCAGGTAGCTGGAGAGGGAGAAAACCAGTGTCTGCCTGGCAAAACAGTCTTGCCAGAAGGTTATGGGGATTTTTTTACATTTTCTTATTGCTCAGCTAAGCTAAAACAGTAAAATAAATCAGACATTATGCTTGATGAAGGGGGTGTTGTCTTGCAAGCCAGCTTTGGTATCGCCATACATGATTATTTCACCCCCTTTTTCTTGTTTCCGCAAGAATGATTTTGCCTGTCTTAAATAGAAAAAAACAAAAACCCCAGAGCTTACATTGGTTTGCAATAATCAGTCTCTAAATCAATGCTTTCTGTGTTCTGCCTCTGACATCACAAAGTCCCTCCTCCGCTCAGGTACCTTTGGGGCGGTCCCTTGCTCACCAGCAGTGCACAGTTATCTCAATGTGGAACGGACATCTGGCAGGAGCCACCTTTGCACTAAACCTTGTCTTTCCCCCCACCACCCAGAGTGAATCCTCTCATAAGCTGCTCATGTCAAGTGCTGCTCCCTGCCCAAAACAGCTGTAGCATGTGTGCCTCTTCTTCGCGCATGCTGGACAGACGGTGCAGACATTGGTCTGCAAGGGATTTGGGGTGGTGAAAGTGGTCCAAACCTGACTCGCTCAGCAGTTTTGCATGGGGCGTGGGCACGTGGGGCCATTTCTGCGACTTGTGAGCAGGGGGATGAACGAGGGAGGGAAAACAGCAGAGCTGTACTATTGGACAGGGTCAAGCCACCCCTGCTTGCCCTTCTTCCCCAAGCAGGGGCCTAAAAATAGACGTAATCAGGTTTCAAAGAGGAAAAGAAATGAAAAGGTCATGTGTCATGACCTCAGACATGCCCTGAGGCTCCTTTTCTTCCCACATGGCTCACCTTAATGGCTTCCTGCCAGTGTTTCTGGACCAGAAGCAGCCTGGGTGCATGCCCTGGGCACAGCCATCAGCTGTGGCCTCTGCTCAGAGAGTTCTTCCCTTTTATCCTCCCCGTCCGCCTTCCTGTCCCCTGTGACCAGCTCCTTCCTTGCCTGGGAGAAAGCACCAGTGGGCACCCAGGGCTCCATCCCTGGCTCCTTGCCTGACAGGGCCAACCTGCTCTGCCAGGGCTCCTGCCAGAGCCACATTGATTCTGGGGTGCTTGAGCCCTGCTCTGTGCCAAGGGGACACAGGGGGGCACACAGCATTTTCCCTTCACGAGTCTACAAGCGCTGAGTTTCCATTGCTGGCCCAGGTGACGGCTCTGCTCTGAATTTATTCAAATCATAATAGAATGCTGTGGCACATTTCATGCTGCGAACTCAAGACCTGGAGCAGAGAAGGCAGAGGATATGGTGATGTTGCAATTAAGGTATCATTTTTCCCAGCTGGTGGGAAATCCCTCTATCTTCCTCTGCTCAACTTCTAAAAATGTTGGATAATTTTTTTTTTTTTAATGCATATGGAGGCATTGTGGAGGCAATGCTCTGTGGAGAGAGGAGCTGGGGCTCATGCTTTGCCCTTCAATGCACTGAGGAGCACATGACCACCCTCCAGGTCCAGCCAAAGGGCCCCTTACAAGCGCAATTTGTCTCTGCCAGTAGCAGATCTGCCCCAGCAGATGCCATGCAGCATTGGCATGGGAGGATACCCCCTCACCCACCCCCCAGGGAGGATACCCTCTGCTGGGCATGCGAAGCACCTCTACTACCTCTACATGTTAGATAAAACTTAGCATTTGTCAGGTGCACTTGAAATATTCAGCACTGTAGCGCTCCCTCTTCAGCGCTTTGCTGTCCCCTTGCTTTGTTCTTGTCCTTTGCTTTATCCTAAAAAGTTCCAGCCTCTGCATTTCCAGAACTTCCCCTTCCCTTACCTGTTCCTCTGCCCTCCTCCTGCATCCTGTGTACCTGGGATCCTTCCTTATAAAGCACAGCAGAGGATTTCAAAGCATGTTGTCTCCTTATCAGTCCACCCAAGCTTGCCCAAAATAACCGTGGCCCATGGTGAGGCAGTGGTTGTCATACAGAAAATAACTGTTTTCTAGGAACAGCGAGTAGCTGTGCGCACACCTTGCACAAGCCATCCTGCCAGCGGATAGTGACCTGAATGAATGCATGGGGGTCTCACTCAATTTTCCTTTTTGCTTGCTCCTGCCAGGGCTCAGCTCTTGGCACAAACTCCTTTATCCCCACTGAAACCTCAGTTCCACTTTTGCATCATACACAGCTACCCCCTCCTCTCCTGCCATTGTGCTAAAGCTGAATGAAGTTCTGCATAAATTTGTAAATAAAACAGTTATCTTGTATAAGAGGCGGCAGTGGAAAATAAGTATTAAAGCCTCTGAAGAAGCTGACAAGTTAGAACTGAATTTGCAGGTGATGAGCACAGGATTGGTTCTGCTTTTCAATTAAATATTTTTATTATATTGATTCAGTAGATTAATGTATCAATATAAATATCTTGACAATACAGTTGATACTTGTTTAAAATCTAAAATATCAATAGAAAAAAATCACTGTGAAAGCTTATATTCAGAATAATACCCCTTTTTTCTTTACACAAGAAGAAATACATATTAAACAGGCATATTACCAGTTTTAAAATATTCATGACTTACGCATTTTTCTGCTTCTCTGCATTTGAAATCTGCTCTGGGCACATGCTTTCCTGGGTGCATGTCATCTTACTTGTTACTTGCTTCATCTACAATACCAGGATCTGCCATCCAAGGCAGGATTTGTCTCAGGATCCTTAAAAAAAAACTTAAGCTTGGCAAATAAATCAAAGAGCTGCTTTAAAAAAATTAAAACCAAGCGCTTAGAGTAGGAAGTCTCTCTGTCCCAGATGGGATCTGCCATGCATGCTGATGAAAAATTTTCTGTAGCAGAGTGTGTCAGCCCAGCTGGTGGTGCCAAGCAGTACCAGGAGACATCTGGTGTGGCATGAACTCTGAGTGCTCCTGGCAGAGCACAAGAAAGTTCATGGCCATGGATATCTCCAAACCTCTAAGGTGTCACCAGGCAGCAGGTACCCCTGCTCACAGTCCAAAGGGATGAGTGTGGCCTTTATCTCTGAAACATCCTGCATCACCTGATGGTGGAAAAGCAAGACAGTGTTTTGAGACCATGGTTTCAATGCACTTAGACCCTCTTGACCTGTGTTTTGTAAAATGGGATCCATTGATTATTTTTTATTCTTCATACCAGTAATTTCTTGCTAGAACTATAAATGCTAATGCACCTCCCCCTTGCTCCCCCAGATCCACCTCTGGGCTATCAAAAATAAAAACACTTGATGCCAGACCACATGCAACCCCAGGGAAGGACATGGGGGCTCAGGGGGTGCCATTCCCATGGGGCTTATGCAGCTGATGGCAACATCAGCAGCAAGACCTCTGTGGGTTCCTGGGATGCCCTAGGGACATCCACCAAACTGTATCTTGTCAGCCACATGACTAAAGCACATTGGGCTGTGTCAGCACTGGGAGTCACAGCGTTACCTCCAGCCAAAACAAAAAAAAAAAAAAATCTGTGACTTTGCATGAGTATAGGTTGTGATTTGACCTGAAAGTTGATGAAAACTTTTCCCCAAAGCTGACTTGCTTGTGTAGGGAGAACTTGCCTCTATGACCATCTTAGTTAAGCATCTTGAGCAGTTTGAACAGGGGCACCAAGCCTACTCGAGGAGGCTAGACCCAAACCTTGTGATGTGCAGCAGACACATATATGAGATCTTTTTTAATTCTTATTTTCACGATGCGTGAGTATGGGATTTTTGTCCTGAATCTACATGAGCTCGTTCAGCCACTAAACAGGCTTTTGCAGAAAGATGGCATTATCACAATAGCTGGATCTCCATGGCTTTCCACATGACTGCTGTGGATGCGCAACCTGCCAGGCTATGTAAATCCTGCCAGGAAGCCTACCAAATACCACTCAACAAGTCATTTCAAATCATTTCCTAGTGGTTACGTTAATGGCTGCAACTCTGACCACGTGGGGAATGGTGTGTGCTCCTCTGCGGCATGAAAGCAAGGCCACAGCCTTGTGTTGCTCAGTCCGCCAGCACTAAAGGGCCACTAGGGTCTGCCAGGATGGCTGCAAATTGGTGATCTCTGCAGCTTGGTGGAACATCCCAGAGGTTTTGTGGAGAAGGGAAATACTTATATACACAGAGGATAACATTTTGTCTGTGCAGGGGGCTCTACCCATGGTCTGGTGGATGTGTTTTGAAAAACACAGGCTCCTGGAAGCCGCTTAATGTCCACTCTGCGCACAGAGTGGGGAGGACCCCTTTGCAAAATGCTCCATTTCAGCCCCAAGCTTTGCACAGCAAAGGACAGGGTGGGTTGTGAGTTGTAACCCCAAGGAGCAGCCAGGGAGCTTGGGGTGTCCCAGGAAGAACCCCAGAAGTCATCCATTTCAAAGTGCTTGGAGAGGCAGTGGTGGTGCAGGTCAAGGAGAGGACAGGGCCACCCTGAGCTGCAATCCTAGGCCGTAACCCACACTGGAGATCGCCTGCTTCCATGGGCAGGGAAAACTTGGGGCAGGTTAATCCATCACTAAAGTCCTCACAATTCTCTTCTTCCTGAGGACACCTAAGGCATGGGGGTGGTGTGTGGGAGCCAGAGGCTGCCACTCCAGCTGGCTTGAGCAGCTGCAGCCATCTGAGTACTTGTCTCTGGCAAGGTACAGTTTCTGTGGGATGGGCACCCCAGAGTTGGATTTCTGCTCCTCAGGAGTCACCCCAGACCTTAGGAGAGAGGGATGCAACTTTCTGGACAAAAGGAGAGGAGATATGTTGTGTAAACATCTCTGGTGCCAGGTGGGAGATGCTAAACCTCTGTGTCTCTCCTGTAGCATTGCCTGGGAGGAGGGAGAAGTGGTTGCACGGAGCAGAGCTCTCCCCTTGGCCCAGTAGTCTGACCTGCTGGGTCCTGACTCCCCAGCACAGATGTTGTATTGAAAACTCTGCAAAAGAAAGGCAGAGAAAAGGCAGGGAAGTCCTATCCCATGGGATTCTTATGAGGAGCAGGTGAGAGAACGGGTTGTTGAGCCTGCAGAAAAGGAGGCTGAGGGGAGACCTTATTGTTCTCTACAACTACCTGAAAGGAGATTGTAGAGAGGTGGGGGTTGGTCTCTTCTCACATGTGACAAGTGACAGGATGAGAGGAAACGGCCTTAAGTTGTGCCAGGGGAGATCTAGGTTAGCTATCAGGAAAAATTTCTTTGCAGAGAGTGAAGTATTGGAACGGGCTGCCCAGGGAGGTGGTGGAGTCCTCATCCCTGGAAATGTTTAAAAACCGTGTGGATGTGGTGCTGAGAGACATGGTTTAGGCTCCCTGGCAGTGCAGGGGGAATGGTTGGACTCGATGATCTTAAAGGTCTCTTCCAACCAGATGATTGTATGATTCTACGATTCTATGAATGGGGCAAGTCATGTTGTAGGCAGAGAACCTGTTGTGCATCTAGAGATTTTATTCCTCGTGTCCGCCAATGGCAAGGGAAAGTGTGAAGTCTGTGAAAAGGTGAGATGAAAAAACTCGAAGTGATTCTTAAATGTATGCTTATAAAGTAGCAATGATCTGTGAATTGTGGTTTTCTAGCTTTGGATCTTTATAATGTGGTAATGCACACACACCCAGATCCAAACAGCAATAAAAACTGACCTGAAAAAAATCAGACTGATGCAAAAAAAGGAGAAAAGATACATGCTTTGCATTTCCCTGTCCTCTTAGGTTCTTAGACCCATTGAGGCTGAAAAAACTTTTGAAATACATACACAAACTAAAGAACTAAAAATAACACCGAATTATTAACTCATCCAGATGTATATTCATGAATGACACTTAGTTTTAAATAAAAGAATCAAGATTGGATTTTTAAAATCCTTGCTACATTATTTAAGTATACCATAGACTGTGGTGAGTATGCATATCTATATCCTTCATCGACTTTGCTTTCTACTCTTCACACTCTTTTTTTTTTTTTTCCTCCTTATCTTTATTTTCTGCTGCTTGAAGAATGAAATCAGCCTGGCCAAATAAGCTTTCTGGTTATTCTGACCTGTTAAGGGTCGAGGTCCCGAGGTAACAACTCCTCAAATTCCTTAACGATCCCCTCTGTCTCATTGGAGACAGAAGGGATTTAAGGGGAAAGAAGAGAATTCACACCTCG
>NW_010413818.1:0-374 GCF_000710305.1 Buceros rhinoceros silvestris
CCTCCAGGCTGGTGGCTTCCTGGAGCAGGGGTGGTCCCACAGCCCCCGTGGGATTGAGGAGGGGTCTCCATTGCCTGACCGGGGTGTCCCTGTCCCCGCCCCCACCATCAGGTGGTGAAGGTGAGGCCCAATGACAAGGACGCCAAGCTGAAGTACCAGGAGTGCCACAAGATCGTCAAGCAGAAGGCCTTCGAGCGGGCCATCGCCAGTGACGAGCACAAACGCTCCGTCGTCGACTCCCTGGACATCGAGAGCATGAGTGAGCCCCCGCCCCGGCCCCTCACACCCCCACCACGGGCAGGAGGTCCCCAGCTTTCGAGACCCCCCTGGGGTTCCCTGGAGGGGTTGGAGGGTCTGGGCGGGTCTTGCGGGGG
>NW_010413818.1:520-983 GCF_000710305.1 Buceros rhinoceros silvestris
GTGCTTGGATGGGTCTTGAGGGGCTTCAGGAAAAGCTTGAGGGTCCTTGGATGGATCTGGGGGGGTCTCAGGAAGGTCTTGGGGGTCTCCCTGAAGACTTTGGGGTGGAGGAGAAGGTCTGTGAGAGGCTGAAGGAGGTCCCAGCAAAGGCTGAGGGTCCTCCTGGGGGTCTTGAGGCCCCTGTGAGGGTCTTGGATGGGTCTTGAGGGGCTTCAGGAAAAGCTTGAGGGTCCTTGGATGGATCTGGGGGGGTCTCAGGAAGGTCTTGGGGGTCTCCCTGAAGACTTTGGGGTGGAGGAGAAGGTCTGTGAGAGGCTGAAGGAGGTCCCAGCAAAGGCTGAGGGTCCTCCTGGGGGTCTTGAGGCCCCTGTGAGGGTCTTGGATGGGTCTTGAGGGGCTTCAGGAAAAGCTTGAGGGTCCTTGGGTGGATCTGGGGGGGTCTCAGGAAGGTCGTGGGGGGTTC
>NW_010413818.1:1022-1405 GCF_000710305.1 Buceros rhinoceros silvestris
TCAGGAAAAGCTTGAGGGTCCTTGGATGGATCTGGGGGGGTCTCAGGAAGGTCTTGGGGGTCTCCCTGAAGACTTTTGGGGTGGAGGAGAAGGTCTCAGAGTTTTCCAGGGGCCATGAGTGTCCCCAGCAAAGGCTGAGGGTCCTCCTGGGGGTCTTGAAGTCCCTCTGAGGGGCTTGAGGCTCCTTTGAGAGCCCCCAGGGGAGGCTCAAGGTCCCCGAGGGGGTCACGGGGGTCCCTGACAGTAGCTCAGGGTCACCTGGGAAGGTCTTGGGCTCTTTGGGGGGTCTATGTCTGGTCCTCAACAGCCTGGAGGAGCTGTAGGGGTCTCCAGGAGGGGCTCAGGGGACCATGGGGTGTCTCCAAGAAGGTCTTGGGGGACCA
>NW_010413818.1:1560-1926 GCF_000710305.1 Buceros rhinoceros silvestris
GGGGAACCAAGAGGGTCCCCATGAAAGTCCTAAACAGAGATTTAGGTTACGCAGGAGTATCCCCGGGAGGGTCTTGGGATCACCGTGAGAGTCCCCATGAGGGTCCCTTGGGGGTCCTGATGGCCACTTGGGGGTCTCAGGGGCCCCACAATGGTTCTCATGAGGGTTGTGTTGTCTGTGTGTGGGTCTGAGGAGTCCCGCGATGGTCCCCATGAGGGTTTTGCTGTCCCTGTGAGGGTCTCCAGGTCCCTGTGAGGATCCTCATGAGGGTCTTGGTGTCCCTGTGAGTCTGAAGATCCCCATGAGGGTTTTGGTGTCCCCCATGAGGGTCCCCAGCCCAGGCCCATCACCCCCAGCAGGCTCTTG
>NW_010413818.1:2150-2358 GCF_000710305.1 Buceros rhinoceros silvestris
GGCCCCGAGGGGTCACTGGGGCCACCGGGGTGGGGTCGGGGTGTCCTTCTGCAGCCATCGAGGACGAGTACAGCGGCCCCAAGCTGGACGGCGGCAAAGTGACGCTGACCTTCATGAAGGAGCTGATGCAGTGGTACAAGGAGCAGAAGAAACTCCACAGAAAATGCGCCTACCAGGTACCCCGGTGGCCCCGGCGCCCCTGTCCCTG
>NW_010413819.1:0-282 GCF_000710305.1 Buceros rhinoceros silvestris
CCCAGGACACGGGTGGCTTCTGGGCTGTGAGTGTGCATTGCCAGCTCACATCCATCTGTTCATTTACCGGTAGCCTGAAGTCCTTCTCCAAGGGCAGCATGTCCCTGTTGACATGAGGTCGCTGCCCTGGCTGAGTCTCCCCTTCCCTTCTGTGCCCCAGGAGCTCTCCAGGCTCACTGCTAATTCTGTGTCCTGTCTTTTGCACGTGGTGATGGAGATTGGGGGCTCGCCGGTGCAGCTGTGGCAGGTCCTCTTGTCCTACTTG
The DNA here is from genome assembly GCF_000710305.1 of Buceros rhinoceros silvestris. NCBI lineage: Eukaryota > Metazoa > Chordata > Aves > Bucerotiformes > Bucerotidae > Buceros > Buceros rhinoceros. The sequence goes on from NW_010413819.1 coordinate 266, forward strand.
TCCCCCCTGGGGCGATG
>NW_010413819.1:1050-4758 GCF_000710305.1 Buceros rhinoceros silvestris
CGCAACGTGTTCTTCATGCCGGCCTGCTTCACCTCAGTGCTCTACAAGGTGAGGCTCAGCGGAATTGGGGGTGGTGGGGGTGGCAAGGTTCCCCGGTCTGCAGGCTCCTGGGGAGCGTGACCCGGGGTTCATGGGATTCCCTAACGCATGGTGGCTTGGTCCTCTGAGTGTCTTGACTTCATTACAGATTGCCACAAATGCCACACTAACTGCCACTAGCAAGAATGACTTTGGTGAATAAAGCATTTACAGATACATGCGAGGTGATAGAGGCCCCGTCCCTGGCACCATCCCAGGTAGAGTTGGCCCCTGGGGCTCTGAGCACCCTGCTCTGGGTGCAGATGTCCCTGCTCCCTGCAGGGGGTTGGGGTGGGGGACCCGTTAAGGGTGAATAAAGCATTTACAGATACATGCGAGGTGATCGAGGACCCGGCCCTGGCAACATCCCAGGTAGAGTTGGCCCCTGGGGCTCTGAGCACCCTGCTCTGGGTGCAGATGTCCCTGCTCCCTGCAGGGGGTTGGGCTGGATGACCTGTAAAGGTCCTGTCCAGCCCAGACCAGTCCGTGATTCCATGACTCTCTGATGTATGTCAGGCTATTACAAATTGCTCCCAGTGATCGATAATAGCGTATCAATCAACAGTATAGCAGGAATCAGTAACAGAAACGATCAGTATTACAGAAACAACCAGTATTAGAGCAACAACCAGTAAGAGCAGCAGATGAGAAGGTAAATACTAATAAACTGCCAGCAGTGGAAGAGCAGATAGGCTGGTGGCAGATGACTGGTTCCTGTATAATACAGGTATCAGGAGAACAGGAGAGTTTCCAGGAGGGGCCAAGCTGTCTGTCACAGGTGATCAGAGATCTTCATTGTGGGCTAAACTGAAAGGGTTTTACTGATGATTGAGTGATGACCAAAAGGTGACGACTGAGGAGCAGTTAAATGGTAATCCCGTGGTGATTCAGCAATAATTGAATGGTAATGAATCACTGATTCGACACTGATTTAAAGGACCATTTAAACAATAATTTAAATGGTGGTCAAACACTCTGCTACTTAATGACATTCCTATTAATTAAGCTGGATAAATCGCTGGAAAAATCATAGAATCAGAGAACACCAGGTTGGGAGGGACCTCAAGGCTCATCTGTTCCAACCTTTCCTGGCAAAAGCCTGGTCTAGACAAGTTAATCCCGGTCCGTCCAGCTGAATCTTAACAGTGTCCAATGCTGGGGACTCCATCCCTTTCCTGGGGAGATTATTCCTACGGCTGATTGTCCTTGTTGTGAAAAATTGTCCTCTCGTGCCCACTGGAATCTCCTCGGGAGTAACTTGTACCCGTTACCCCTCATGTTTTCCGTGTCGCTGCTTGTAAAAAGGGAGTCTCCGTCTTCTCTGCAGCCGCCTTTAAGTACTGGAACATGGGAATAATGTCTCCCCTGAACAAACTCAGTTCTCTCAGCCTTTGCTCATGTCACAGTTACCCAGTCCTGGTGGCCCTTCTCTGGACCCTCTCCAGCCTGCACACCTCCTTTTGTGTTTGTAAACATCACTAGCATACGACATACCTCTAGGCCTAACGTGAAGTGCCACCTTGTTATAGGTGCAGGCGCCGGGTGAGGGTGTCTCGGCTCCTGGACTGGGGCACCGCAGGTATTTGTAGTGTAAGGTGACGTGGTCAAACCCTGCCTTGGTGTCTGTGCGGGTGCACGGCTGTAGCAGGTCTCGTTTAGCCGAGTCCTGGCTCGGGCTGGCACCGTTAGCTCCGGATGAGCCTCCTTCGTCCCTGAGAAGGTCTGGCCTGGTGCCATTCTCCCGGTGCGCACAGCTGGGCTGACTTCAGCCAGGGCTGCCTGTGGGTGCTGCCCGAACCAAAGCGCCGTTCCCTTGGTCAGAGTGGATGTGTCCGTCACACCATCCCGGGGGGACACCCGGCCATGCCAGAGGTGGGAGGGAAGAAGTGAGACAGCAGAGTCAGGCATGTGCCAGTCACCTCTGTGTCACAGTCCAGCGTCAGCTCGGCGTCCCTGGCCAGAGTCCGAGATCTGGTAGCAGGTTTGTGTGGGGAGTTCAGCTGTTTAGGAAACAAAACGTGCATGCAGATGGGATGTTCTCAGAGAGAGAGCTTCCATGTTGGATAAAAGTTAGGTCTGTCTAGGAGGGCGTTGCACACCACCGCTCTGAGCTGCAAATAGATGCTGTTAGTTTCCATTTTCCACCTGGAACAGCCAACAGGTTCTTCTTCTGTTCTTCTTTCAGAGCAATTTTTTTTTTCCAGGCTGTTGCCACTTTTCCAGATGATAAATTGCAGTTACAGTGCCTTGGTTTTTGCATTTGTCAGTGGTATCTCAGGTTGTCTCTTGTTTCTCAGAACCTGGCTGCACTTCAGAGATGCAGCTGTAGCTCTCGAGGATGTTTCTGGCTCCCAGCTCCCAGGCTGGGAGGTGCTTTCCTTTCCCCTTCTCACAAGCCACCTTTCCACCTGCCAACATGATGTGAGTGACCCAGGAGGCTGGGCATGCGAGAGACACCCCTGGGAGCTGGCACTCACCCAGTGCACTCCACGCCAGTCCCACTGCTCCAGAAACTGGTTGTCCCTGATGTGTGCTGTGCCTTCAGCCTGCGCTGAGCTGGGAGCCTTCGGCCAGGGTGCCTGGGGTCTTCTCCTCACTGAAGCAAGGACATGGGATCACAGGCCAGCCCCACTGCTGTGGTCCACATGGAGAGCCACAGACTGGTCCAGGGTGGGATGGGCTCAGTGCAAGTGCTGCACCTGTGGGCTGTGCCTCCAAAAATGAGACCTTCTCGTCATGAGTCAGCCCAATGTTAGTTACAATTTATGCTTTCATTTCCTTTTCACTATTTTATTATGTGTTATACTTGACTTAATCAGCCTGAAAGTCACCAGGAGGAAGATGATGCTTCGGCACGCTGTGGCAAAACTAAGTTGCAAGTCTGCTGGGAAAGTTCCTGTTTGTCCACGGCCACGTGCTGGGATGCTGAGAGGGCACATGGTGTCTGGATCAGAGACATCTCCTGTGCTTGGAGGGTTCATGTGGCTGCATTTTTGCCTCTCAGGCTGTCGCTCTGGACCCAGTGTGCAGCGGGGTGGTGGTACAACCTGTCAGCTGCTGTCAGCAGGATGTGACTGTTTCCTCCCAAACCCATCAATGTAAAACAAAGTAAAAAGCAAACTGACACCAATCCTCCTGGCAGTGATTAAAGCCCTGTGAGCTGCAGTTTCAGAATGGCTTTCACAAGCAGCCTCTCAGAAGCTGCTTTGATTGTGTCCATTTTAATTCACTTTTTCATTAAAAAAGGGCAAGATATGGTTCAGTCTGGAGTAGGCTGAAGGGATATCTGTGTGTTAGTCTTTGGGGACAGAGAAACGCATTTCAAAACCTGTTTGCAGTATGACTGCTTCTGAGGTTGCTCAAGGCTGAGAACACTGTTAGGAAGGTGCAAACCGCTGAGATCCTGTCAAAGAGCCCCAGCTGACCTGTCACAAGCTGTCGATCTATCTGCTTTTAATGTGGGGCACTAGGTAACAGAAGAGAAAATAACAGTTTAGAAGATTCCCAGTCAGATGAGGAGCACGGTGAAATTCCAAGCATACTACTCAGCTTTTTTGACCTGGCTCTTCTGTACTTTATTGCTTTTCAGGAAACACAGAATCACAGGATCGTTTTGGCTGGAAGAGACCT
>NW_010413820.1:0-7421 GCF_000710305.1 Buceros rhinoceros silvestris
GTGCGCACCGTGCAGGACCAGGACCCCACACGCCCGAGGAGACATTTCCCTGCTTGCTACGCTTTTTGCCACCGGGTTTGCCTGCTTCTGCTTCTAATCCATGATAGACTGGTAAAATCGTGCTGGTTTCAGGTCTCCCCACGTGGCATCGCAGTGTTTTGTCCTTGCCGCCGTTCCCTTTCCCTGCGCCAGGTGGCCATCGCCATCTTTACCCTGCCGCGGTGTTAACCCTCGCCCTTCCATTTCCTAAAACCCCCCAATATCTTACTGGTTTGCCTTTGTATCATATCTATATCGGTTTTTAGTGTTATTTTGTCCTTGCCGCCGTTCCCTTTCCCTGCGCCAGGTGGCCATCGCCATCTTTACCCTGCCGCGGTGTTAACCCTCGCCCTTCCATTTCCTAAAACCCCCCAATATCTTACTGGTTTGCCTTTGTATCATATCTATATCGGTTTGTAGTGTTATTAAAGTTTGTTTCAGTTTTCCAAAAAGCATGTTAGAGGTCTCACTAATTCTTTTTCTCCCTTTCCCTATCTCTGGTGGGATTGGGAAGGTATTATCGTTACCTGGACCTTGGCTCACCTTGGCCAAACTGGTGACACCTGTCACTCCTGATCCGTGGTTAACCCTCGCTTCTCCATCCCATACAAAACCCCTTAACACCTCATTGGTTTTCATCTGCATATAATACACTTTTGCTTCTAGTGTTATTAAACTTTGTTTCAGTTTTCCAAACGTTTAGAGGTCTCACAAATTCTTCTTCCTTCTCCTATCTCTGTTTTTTAACTCTTTCTCTCCCAGTGCAGGAGAGAGGGGTTTACAGATAGGAAGGACACGTCTCTGGAATTGGCTTACCTCGGCCAAACCACTGACACGCTGGTAGGTGGGACCTTCAAACAGTAGGGTACAAATTTAGCATAAACCACTTGGTTAGTTAACGCTAGATGATCTGTCAATCGAGCTGACCCTGCCCAATCAAAACTCCCACATACTGTAGAGGATGATAATGTCTGCTTAATATACATGAAGAATGTATTAGGGAAGGCAGTCTGGGTTAGTCCTGCTTTAGGCAAAGGCAAACCCATCCTTTTGCTCAAGGTCCTGGATGCGCTTGGTGGGTGGGATGGGGAATTCCAACCTGTACCTCAAGGGGTTTTAATTTTGGGTGAGTACAGCTGGTGACTTAAATTGTATGATATTAATTACTAAATAACCCTGCCTCTGGATGTCATCACTACCACAGCTGTAGGGAGTCATAGCAATGGTATTATGGTAAGCATCACTCAAATCAATGAGGGATGGACTTTGATGAAGCCAAGCAAGGGGCAGCAGTGATGGAACTCAAACTGGCTTCATTAGGCAAAGGCAAACCCATCCTTTTGCTCAAGGTCCTGGATGCGCTTGGTGGGTGGGATGGGGAATTCCAACCTGTACCTCAAGGGGTTTTAATTTTGGGTGAGTACAGCTGGTGACTTAAATTGTATGATATTAATTACTAAATAACCCTGCCTCTGGATGTCATCACTACCACAGCTGTAGGGAGTCATAGCAATGGTATTATGGTAAGCATCACTCAAATCAATGAGGGATGGACTTTGATGAAGCCAAGCAAGGGGCAGCAGTGATGGAACTCAAACTGGCTTCATCAACTGGCACCCAGTAATTTCCTCAAGATTAATATCTTAAACTCCCAGACCATGAGCATAGGCAGTGCCAGATATACCATCCTTGAGCTCTGGATGCAATATGCAACGATCCAACACCATCTCTCCTGTCCTGAGCCTGTTATGATAGATGGAACCTCAAAGTCATGGATAAAAGGAACTCAACAGACATGTTAGAGGGATGTCCCATAGATTAAGAGAATGATATCTGTGCATATTTGTAAATATATAGGTCAGTGTATATATATAGGTCAGGTAAAGTAGTGGATCTGGTCATGACATAGATGGCATAGAATAAGGGGTGGATAATGTCCTGGGTTTGCCTAGGATAGGATTAATTTCCATGGCCAGAATAGCTGGACTGTCCCAGCCAATGGGATACCATTTGATACCATACTGACTTCATGCCTAGTAATTATAAGGGGGAGCTAGCTGGAGAGCGTCATTTTCAAACAGTGGTGTGGCTCAGTGTGGCGCAGCGTGGCTCATCTTGGTGTGGCACGGTGGTGGTAAGCAGTGTGTTGTATATTACTCACTTTATTGTTATTGTTTCCTCTCTCCCTTTGTGCTGTTCAAGTAAACTTTCTTCATCTTAACACATGCAACTTTTTACCTTTTTTCTACTCCTCCTCTCACCCTCAGGAGTAGGAAGGGGTGAGTGAGCGACTGCGTGGTGCTTAGTTGTCAGCTGGGTTCAAACCATGACAATGAGTTTCATAGTTTCCTAGACCAGAAGGGACAACTAGATCACCCAGTCTGGTGTCTTACATATTGTATAAAATTAAATTTCAGGCAATTATTCCTTTTTTAAGCTAAATCCATTGCTTAATCAACCAACAGTTTCTTCTGTAATACCGAATTAGAAAAATCGCCAAATCACAGATTAAGTTAGGTTGCAAAGGATGTCTGAGACCATCTAGTCCATTTCCCTGATGAAAGTACGTCCAGCATGCATTGCCTTCAACTAATTCGATGAGGCTCCAGTCCTGCCCTCCTGGGCTTCTTATCAACTTGATGTAAGACCTTGGGACAGCAGTGGTATGGCTCTATGGTACAGTAGATGGGAATAAAGTATGTCTCCAAGCTCAAAGCTGATGTCGGTTCTGAATGAACAGTCACTAGCTACAGTTAGTAGGTGCTGACTGTGACACAGTGTACTCTGCTTCTCAGCAAGATTGCTTCACTGAAAGAGAATTCTGCTTCCAAGATACTTTGCTTGTTTTATTGAATTTTCAGGAATCCTCAGGGGTTGCTTGACTACAAATAAAGAAAAGAAAAAATTGCCTGCAGAAGCCAGTGTAAAATTGTTCTAGAGAATTATTTCATTTTTTGTTTTAGACAAATACATTAAGAGAAATTTGTTCCTAAACTAATTCCTCTCACTGGACAACCTGGAACTTTTCACAGGTCCTATATGGTCATAGTGCTGATCGTGGACTAAACATTTCCAACAGTTACAAAAAACCTTACACTCTGCTTTGAATTGTTTTTTTCTGGGAAAGAGGTGGGCTAAATTCTTTATCACCTTTTGGGGATTTTTGCCATTCCGTGAAAATCAAAGCTTTATATAACAGTGTTAAAGCAGAAGAAAATCTCTCAACTCTCGCCAGTAATCCTGTTCTCATTGAGCCAGCGACACTTACACACCTTTGTCCTGGGTTCAACCTTTTAAAAAACCCTCTACTCTTCATTGCTTTAACATACACTCTCTTGACGCCCTCACCTATCAGATATAACTGTGTTGAAAATGAGTGGTTCATTTTTTATTTATACTTAGAGCTGTAAAGAATTCATATTGATGTGTCTAGAACACTGCAGTATTTCTGACAACAACTGAGACATCTGTGACTTCAATTCTGTCCTAAGCAGGAGAAACCAATGTGGGAAGAGTCCCCATGGGAAAAGAAGTATCCTTAGTTACAGAGGGGCATGTAGGCAATTAGTGGATCATGGCAACACTTCCAGTGTTTCATCCTTTACTTAGAAATCCTAATCTTGACTGCAATGTTTTTCTAATTAGAAGCCAATTTCAGCTCTTCACTTCCGTAGCAAAAATTCTTTAAACGGTGCAGCCCCTTGATTGTAATTATTCATTCAGTCCCTTGATTACAATTATTTACAGTAGAATTGGCAGTGTATTACAGAAGCTGCACTTAAAGGCACACTTACATTGGCAACCCTATTAAAACCCTTTGAGGTCAAAAAGGTAAGTGGTACCTTTTACCTCGTTCAAGACAATTTTAAAATTATTTTTATAAACATCTTGAGATTTAAGAGATTTCTTTAGGTTAAATCTTCATTTAGGAAACAAAGAAAAAAAGAAAGACGCAGCTGGGCCAGGTTTCCAGACTTTTTAATTCAACAGACTCCAAGAGTGGAAGGTCTTTGGGTTGTTGTGGCTCTATTCATGAAGGGCACCACTACAGGGGATGCTTTATACTGTTTTTCAGCTCTGGACCCTCAAAGTGGAATCTAAAATCCTTTGTTAGGGCCTATACAATGCAAAAATGAGATGACAGGTAAGCAGCATTTCCTGACAGGTGTCATACATCTAGTAGATGTGTCTTTCATGCTATTGAATTAAGCCATGGCAAAGAATTGATTACTGTTGTTTTCAATTCAGAAGGGATTAAAGCTTGAAAGAGATGCTCAGCCCTTCTGAACACAGCAGAACTTCAAGCACGTAAGTATTTCTGATAGCAAAATATGTCTCCATGTTTAGATGGGATTGGAACATTTTAAGATTTTGAGATGCTAAGGCATAAACTTATCTACCAGTTCCTACCCCTGTTCTATCTATTCTACATCTAACCTTAATTTTATTGCCATACAGTATGCTCTGTCGCTATTCTTCATATTTTACACTCTTAAATAAAACTTAATTCCTGTTACCATAGTTTAGAATTTAATATTATATTTCTCAATACTACCATTCTCATTAGATGTCACAAACTGTTCCAGTGCCTACTTTGTATGACAGTAAAATTTATTTCATTTCTCTTTTCCTTTTAAATAGTTATTCATCTGCCAGGAGGAGTTTTAAGATTGTCTGGCAAGTAATAGCATATTCAAAATATTTAGTTTCCTCCAAGATTTCTGTATTCGGTTTATGTGGTGAGGTTTTGGTAGGAGGGTGGTACGAACACACCTGAAGCTGTATTTGTAAAAGAATAGAAAAATTAGTATCCTTTATGGCAGCAATTTCTAAGTGAATTTCTACATTTCATTACTGTGGTAAGTACTTTAAGTCAGCTGTTTCTTTGTTTCTTCCAGTATGACTTAATTTTAACAAGCTTGGTGATTTCATATTATGTTCCCTATCCTTGAAAGTTAGCAAAATGCAGTCATGAGAACTTCTTCTGAGAACTGAATTGGAAGATTCATCCCAGTGGCATGAAACTTTTAACTAGGTTTTAAAAAATATGTGGATAAATGGACACGAAAGCAAGTGTTTAAGCCCTTGAGCTTACACTGAAGATCAAGCGTTTAAAAAAGCAGTATTTTATAAACAGAATAATAATGGCCCTACTGTCAGCTGATCTGCCAACAACAATGCAAATATTTGCATTTGTTTCATGCCTGAAAACCAGATATAGTAAGACTAAACTTTTTGTGATTTTATATTTTGAAAGGCAATGCTGTTTACAGGGTATGGACATTTAAGGACAAGCCTACTGAGCCAAACCAAATATCCATGTAGAACAATAGTCCGTCAAGAACTGCATCCATGAAGTGGATGCTTAGGAAGCAGTAGGAATAGGGTGGACATATGCTGTCACCTATTACTTCTTTTTGCACTTGAGCAATCCTTTTCAGCTCAGGGACTTCCAAAGCCAGACACAGGTTCTGTGTACTCTGTTAGCCTCAATGTTCTTCTCTCTTGTGAACCTGCCCGGTCTTTCTTAGAAACAGTATAAATTCTGAGCATCTGCAATGCTCTTTGTTTCCACAGCTCTGGTACCCATTGCTGTACTCATTGCTCTGAAACAGGATACCACTAACTTAATTTGTGGGGATTTTTTATCCCTCTGTGGTATCTTTTTCTCAAACTGAACAGACCTAGTTTACTTAATTGCTCCTAGTAAGGAAGTTATATTTTTGATTGCCCCTGTCCTGGTTTCAGCTGGAACAGAATTAATTTTTTTCCTAGTACAGTGGTGTGTTTTGGATTTAGTGTGAGAATAATGTTGCTAATTAGTGCTTATCCTACGTCAGATTTTTCTGTTTCCGACGCTCTGCCAGGTGCACAAGATATTGAGAGAGAGCACAGCCAGAGATAGTCGATCCCAACTAGCGAAAGGGATATTCCATACTGCAGGACATCATGCTCAGTATATAAACCGTGGGGCATTGGCCAGAGGGAGGAGCTCTGAATCGCTGCTCAGGGACTAGCTGGGCATTGGTCAGCAGATAGTGAGCAATTACATTATGTATCACTAGGTTTCTTTGTTTTCTCACTTTTTGTTATCTTCCTTTTCATTACTATTATCATAATATTTTATTTCAGTTATGAAACTGTTCTTATCTCAACCCACGAGGTTTGTTGTTTTTTTTTTCTGATTCTACTTCCCATCCCACTGGGAGGTGTGTGGGGGCTAGGAAGCAGGAGGATTGCACAAGCAGCTGTGTGGTGCTTAGTTGCTGACCGGGGTTATATCATGACAGTCTTTTTTGGTGCCTAATGTGGGGCCCAAAGGGTTTGAGATAATGACAGATCTGATTGGAATGTGCCAGATTGAATTTATAGCTGTTACTGCTGTTTAGGAATTCATTGTGCTTGCCACGGGCTTGCTTGCCTTATTATACATTAAAGTCTAGTTCTCGTTAGTGGCTGCTTTTTGCTTTTGCTGCTTGCTGTACTGTTGATCATCTTACTCTGCTGTGCCTGTGAACATTTGATAACAGCAATGGTGATGCGCCTGGGCTGGCAAACGGCCAGGGCATCCTTGCTGCCTCTGTGCTGTTGTACTGGACAGTGAGGAACTCCAGTGTGAACTCAAGTCGAAGGGTCAGTGACCTATGGAGGGGTCCACATGGGAACAGGACACCCTGAAGTCTTCACGGCTTTTGATAAGCCCAGGCCAGCGTGGGACATCTTGAAGCGTCTGTGGTCATGGTTATGTCTGTGCTGCAGCAAGAATGCCTCTGAAGGGATTGTGGCCCAAGGATAAGTCCACGCTGGAGGAGGCACTCTGCAAAGCATCTGTGGCTGTGGATAAGTCCATGCTGTGGCATGGACTTTCATGGATACCTTGAATGTGCATGAGGTTATGCTGGTGCACCTCAAAAATGCGTGGCCATGAATAAGCCTATAACAGAGAAGGTACACCCCTGGAGGGACTGCAGACATGGGTAAGGCCATGTTGGAGCAGGTTTACTTCTAAAGGGACTGTGGCTGTGGGTAAGACCACACTGGGGCAGATGTCTCCCTGACGGCATTGTGGCCCATGGATAAGGCCATGCAGGAACAGGTGCACCTCAGAGCAACTGTGGCTGTGGCTAAGCCTACGTTGCAGCAGGTACATCCCTGTGTTACGAAAATACCCCGCAGACAATTATAAAAATAATACGGGTTTTATTAGGTTCCCTTAAACAAGTTCGAATGATGTCTGGTTAGGAAATTTTTACAAAGAACAATACCTTACACGTAACTGACAACTTAAAACGAGGGAAAAACTGGTTTAGCAAGTAAATCAGCTCCCGATTTAAATCCCAATACCTTCTCCTTGCCAATGCAAATTGAGAACTATCTACCAA
>NW_010413821.1:0-5572 GCF_000710305.1 Buceros rhinoceros silvestris
CCATACACACCACAGAACCCCACACCACAGCCATACGCACCACAGCCATACACACCACAGCTCCACACACCACAGAACCACCCTGCTCACCACAGCCCCACACAGCACAATCACACACACCACAGCCATACACAGCACAGAACCACACACCACAGCTCCACACACCACAGAACCACACTGCTCACCACAGCCCCACACAGCACAATCACACACACCACAGCCATACACAGCACAGAACCACACACCACAGCTCCACACACCACAGCACCACACAGCACAGCTCCACTCAGAGCCCCACTCACACACCCCCACACACCACAGCCCCACTCACACAACTCCACACACCACAGCCCCACTTACACAGCTCTACATGCACAGACCAAACACACCACAGCTCCACTCACAGCCCCACACACCACAGCCCCCACACACAGCCCCACAGCCACACCGCAGCCCCACACACCGCCCTCATCCCACGCACACCACACAGCCCCTTCCCCAACCCCAGCGTGACCTCCCCAGGCACAGGCGCGCGCAGGGATCCTCACGCAGAGCACACGCACATGTAGTGCCGTGTTCCCGGTGGCTCAGAGGAGCCAGCCCTGTTCCACAGCCCCAGGAGCTACCATGGCTACTCCAGGCGCGCTGTGAGGCTTTGGGCCAGGTCTCCTCCCCACATGCCACCCAGCTCTTCCTGGCACCCCTCTCCTGCTTCACCATCGGATTTTCAGCAGCAGGGGCTACTGCAGAGCCTGGGGCTGCTTCCATGCACACCCTGAGACAGGGCTGCCCCTTCTGGTGTCACCTTGCCCATGGTAACTGCGGAGCTGGGATTTTCAACCTTAGTCAGTGAGCGCTGAGCTGCTTCTGACCTCCCCGAGCCCCACGTGACGTTCCCTTGTTCTAGGTCTCCCTTAAATCCTCGGACCCCGAGGGTTGTTGCTGCAATCCACCATCCCTGAAAACAACTCCATCATCCACCTCGCTCCTGATTACTTGTTGTCTAACCCTTTGGACGCCCCTCCTGAGGCACTGGCGGGCAGCGGGAACCCAGCATCTTGCAGACGGATCACATCTGTGGGCTGAGAAGGCAGTCGCCGAGACTGAAGCCCTCTGAAAGGTGCTCCTCAGGCTGAGCAGAAAAAACAGGTCATAAAGCCCTTTGTGAAAACCTTGGACGCAGGGGAGGAAGAATCCATTTAATTCCACAAACAAGATTTCACCCAGGGCCGATTTGGCATCACATCTCCTGAGCGTTACTAGAACCTTCGCAGCACCACACGGAGCAGGGAGGTCTTGCCTGCCGAAGGAAGCCTGTAGGTAGCAGCAACAGGGTGAAGCGGGGGAAAGGAGGAGAAAAGAGGAAATATGTGGTTTCGATCAAGTCCTTAAAAATAGAAGTCTGGTTACCGTCGCCCGTTTCCGATTCCCCGAGGGAGAGCAGGAGAGGAAGAATAATCTATAAATAGTTTGCAACACAAAGAATCCTGTAGCAAAGTTGCTGGGAAGGATCAATAGTGTGATTCAAGGAGGGCTCCAAATTACATCTCGGGGGAGGGAGGTGCTGAGCAGGATTGATAAATGAGTCGCAAGTGCTGTGTGTGTTGTGTGTGTGTAATTAACAGAGGGTGACTGGGATCAATAGCAACGAAGGAGCTGCGCTAAAAATAGCACTCAGGCAGGGACTGCAAGAGCGGGCAACAGCTTGGGTGGAAGCGTCCCCCGGAGTAATTAACCTTTAGCTGGAAAGCGGTGGTTAGCGCGGGGTCGAGGTGGGGCCTGCGGGCAGCTGGGGAGGGAGGAGGTCTCTCTCCATGGGACTCCAGGGCGCGCAGAGTAGCATGACAGTCACGGAGGGTACGGCGCGGCCGTGAGCTCGCAGCCTTCCTCTGATCGGGCTGCAGGATGAAGCTGTGGGTTGGTGTGGTGCTTCCTGGAGAAACACCTGCACCCAGTGTTTTGCTGGGGTTGTGGAACAGGAAATATTTGTTGTTCTACCTACTTGCAAAGCTTTCAACATTGCTTACAGAAAAGTCTCAGTCATTTTTTTAAATATCTATTTATGTCTACAAGAATTTGGGATTTGCTGCTTTTCTGATGACCTTGTTGCCCAGAATGTATCCACCCATCTGAGGACCAGCGTTTGCTCATCCAAACTCACCAGCAGAAGTCCACGTTTGAACCACAGAGCAAAAAAAGTCAGAAGAGACGTGTCCTTCGATCGAGAGCAGTCTACACCAGAGCGGTCAGGCAAGCTTCAGGGAGAAGGACTGACCTTGGGCAGGATGATCTACAGCTCATTTCACGGGCTCTGCTGGACTGCCAGGCTGAGCTGGCATCACCCGGGGGAGCAGCAGAGACACACACACCCAGGAACAGAAAGTTCATTGTCAGCCTGTGTGCAGGGTTGGGACGTGGGGTGTACAGCACCACTGAAAGAAAAGGAAACCATAAGGAGGAAGAATCTAGAAAATACCTCTTTGTAAAGCTGGCATGGAAGGATTGCATAAGGGAAGGATTGCGTAAGGGATGAGTGAAGAGCTTTTCTTTCTTTCATATAGATGGAAGATCCTGGCCAAAAATTATCTCCATAAGCTAAAAAGAAAAAAATTAGTTTTTTATTCTGTGGTTGACAGACTGAGGGAGCAAATCTTGTTCAGCCACCAAAAGGAAGGTTACCTGGAAGCGTCAGCACATGTCTTGGCTCCTCTCAGTTCAGTCTAACGTGAGGGAGAGCGAGCAGGCTGGAAGACATCCCTGAGCCGTGTAGCAGTTGTCCTGCTGCCACTGAGAGCAGCGGTAACCCAACATCTCACTCGCTGTCTCCACAAAAATCCCACGGGAGTTAGAAGGTAAGAGCATGTGGGCGCTGGTGCCTTACAGCAGCTCTCCCATTTTGCCTCGAGTTTGCTCTGCGGTGAAGAGCTAACCGCAAGGCGACCGGCTTCCGAGCTGCTTTTGTGGACCTCTCCAGTTGCTCCTGTTGACCTGTCAGAGATGCTCCTTGAGAGAGATCTAAAGAGAGATCTCTGTGCAAGAAGGGGCTGAGCACTGCCAAGCCATGAACCTCAGGAGTCACAACAAAGCAGATGAGAAAAAAAAGCCCCCAAACCTGAAAAATAGCTGAAAAACATGATCAAAACTAGAAAGAAAAAAAGCTTTGCTTTGTCTTGAAACAGTGGTGCCAAGATGGTCAGAGCAGCAGTTCTGGTCCAGGGCCAAGGTTTATTTAGCCCAGAGGTCTCACTTCCACAGAGGCTGTAGCAGACACGAGGGAGCAATGCAAACAGAACAGATTCTTTTTCAGCTCTTTAAATACTCTCCCAAACTCAGACTATTTTAGTTCAGGAGATTTTCCGAGCCTCACTATTTGTTCTGTTTAGTGACCCATGGTGGATCTTTTTCCCAAGCACTTGTCCTCTCTCTTCCTGAATCCAGCTAAAATTTTTGCATCCTCAGCAGAAATTCTCATCCTCCCGTAAGGAGGAGTTCCACAGCTCTGTCATTCAGAGCAGGAAGAGCACTCCCTTTTACTGGTTCAGGCTTCCTTCAGTGGTCTCCAGCCCCTGTGCTCGAAGAGAGCAGACTGCACGAGTTCTCCTGCGGTTTGATAGAGACTTTGAAGTTCAGAAAGGTAGCCACTTTTTTAGCTACCGTCTCCCGTGCAGGGGCATAAACCTGGCAGCTCTGTGTGGCTTCCCCATGCCTGTGCTACAGAAGTAAGAGGCTCCATGTGTACCGGGTGAGCAAGGCAGAATTGTTCCCCTGGCTCACTTTGCCCTATAAAATGTCTCGGACCCTTTGGGGAATTTCTTTGAATTACTGCGATAGAAGTACAATAAGAGGCACTGTCCTCTCCGGGGCTGCATGCCCTAAAGAAGCAGGAGACACGGCTCAGCACCTGGTGGGTGTTGAAATTTGCCGCGGATATTCTTTTGAGTGACAGTAGGCAGTTTTTTGCAGAAGGTGGTCGCACACAAGGAGTGGTCATTGCCACGCTGTTTGCCTGAGAGAGGTGCTTCAGGTCTGTAGCAATTCCAGTGCCCAGCGAGAGCGGCAATGCATGAGGAAAACACTGCCATTGCAGCGATTAAAAACAACTCGCCAGAGGTTTGGCTTGAAAACCCCTCTCTGCAAGCCTGCGAAACTCATTCATGAAATGATCTGGCTGTGAATGAAGACTGTCCTTCACGATGCAGCTGCAGCGCTGAGGAGAACGTTGCAGGTTTAAGAACTGGGTAGTGGCTCAGTTTAAAAATGCAGCGCCTGACTCAAAGCCTATCACAGGCAAACCGCTCAGCTCTGGTGGCGTTTAGATCAGGCTAATACCGAGAATGCAAAAATTATCACGACAAGCCTTAGAGACCGGGTTGTAAGGAGCCAAACTTCCCTTTTAAGCTCTGTTCATGTCCTTTGCTTCCGCCCGCTGTGCACATTTACACCGTCACTGAAGTGTTCGTGGACCGTGGACTGGCTTGGCTGGCTGCTGGGGTTACTGGGTGAATACACATGTGTCCTTAGAGCAGCAGCTGGGAAAATGATGGAGGAGGGAACCTTCCCTGCACAGCTCTCGTTTTATCCTTTGTACCTTTTCCCACTGAAGATCAAAGGAGTGCAACCACTGTGGAGTAGCTCGGGCAGGTCTCAAACAGTTCAGTAGTGTTCCCTTCCCCAAGCAGTGTTTATGCAGATAAAGGCAGAGCAGGGGACTGGTTCTTTAATTCTTGCCTCCACCAGCCCTGTGCCTGCAACACGACAGTTCTTCTGAAAGTAATCGGCAGTGACAGAAAACATGCACGGAGAGTCTCATTGACTTAGGGAGAGGGTGCTTGTGTGAAGCAAGTTCACACGTGGGAGAAAAAAAGAACGGGATCAGACCTACGCTTCATCTTTTTCCCACACTCATTTCTTTTTACAGGGAATTCACCAATATTAAATCCACCTAGGTGGCAGGAATGTGAGCATCTGGTCCCACCAAAATAGTCTCTTCTGTTCTATTTTTATATTCATGTATCATTTTTATTCTGCAGAGCTTCTGCATGGCGGAAGGGGTGAGTTCACTTCTCAGTAGACAAGCCAAAGGTCTTTTCCAGAACTGCTGTGAAGGGTTTGGAAGACGTTTCACTCAAACACAGAATTTATATATAGGCACAAAGCTTTCATTAAACATGAGCAGCTCAGGGGACAGCATCAGTCGCTGACACTAATGTATGCACGTCTTCTAGGCACGGTGTAGAGGAACAGGCTGCCTTGAAGAAATTAATACAGCAAAGATGTTGATTATTACAGCAGTTGTTACTGAATTGACTCCGCTTAAGTTTCCTGAGACAATGTGACTTCCAGATCTGTTTGTAGATTACCAAACGGTCACAGTGTGACTGTCACTTCTGCATTTACTGCAGCTGGTGCCTCAAGGTAATATTTGACACGTGCTTTAGATGACTACCTCGCGTGCCCAAACTGTTGCTGAATAAGTTTTCAAGGATAACTCCGGCAAAGTAGAAAGGGAGATTCCTGTACTGGTACAGCCTTCGCCATCATCATTATAGGCTGGGGGAGGATTGGCTGGAAA